>NC_141145.1:64490564-64648064 GCF_053477565.2 Lygodium microphyllum
TGGCCGTACATCCCATTGAAATGCGTGGCCATAGCAATCACACATCTAATGTTGGTCATCCTAGATATAGGAGCAAATGTCTCCTCATAGTCAATGTTTTTTGTTGGAGCATATCCCTTCGCAACGAACTTCGCCTTGTATTTGTCAATAGACCCATCAGATTTCCTTTTCAGCTTGTAAACCCAATGTGTGCCAATGGGCCTTTTGCTAGGAAGCAATTAATAAGACTCTAGGTGTTATTCTAATCAATAGAGCACATCTCGTCACTCATGGCTTGCACCCAATGCACATCTTGTCGTGCATCCTCAAAACATGTAGGCTCATCCTCATCCAAAAGAGTACTAGAAAAAGTATATGCTTCCTCATTATCAATGAGATGACATCTATCAAAAAAATGTGCCTCCTTGCATTTCTAGCACCGAATGCGTATGTTGAGGCAAAGGATTATCTGTACGATTGCCTCTTAGAGTTTGTAATATCCATCTAGGGACTAACTTGGCTGTATGTGTAGTAGCCCTTTATTGCAGAATTTCGTCATCTACTACCCTAGGAGGAACTGGATCAGCTAGAGATTGATTTTGGCCAAGTGGGGCAGGTTTAGCTTGCTGTAATGGTTGATTTTCTGCATCAAAATCAGCCTTCAAACCAATAACATATGGAAGAAGACCCTTAAATACATCCAAAGAGTCTAATGTGGCTGGCATTTCAAATTCAATAGGCATATGTACTGAACAGAGAATATGACATCTCTACTCACAAAAACCTTGCATGTGGAAGGGTCCTACAGACTATACCCTTTGCTTTCTATGCTATATCCAACAAAGATGCATTTTATTGCCTTGCCATCAAGCTGTCCACAAAGCTCTTTGGGTACATGTGCATGTGGAATACAACCAAATATGCGAAAGTAATCCACACTAGGCTTCTTGCCATACCATGCCTTATATGGTGCAATAGTCTTCAATGATTTTCTAGGAGCATGATTCAAAACATGATTTTCATGCATAAGGCCTTTAAGCCAAAATCTACGAGAGAACCCTTTGCTTTTCAACCTGCATCTAGTCATTTCCATAAGAGTATGATTCTTGTGTTCGGTGTAAAGAAAAATACCCTAACATAGAAACATAAACAGAAACCGTACGACAGAGTACAGACTGATAAAAAGAATACAGTTAGGGTTAGGGTTAGAGTAACTCAGAGACAATGAACACAGTGAATAAATGAAATGATATGACTACTAATAATACGATGCTCATGCAGCAAACACACTATGCAGTGAATGAATACTGAACCTTGAACTCCTGTATCTCTAGGAATAGGGCAGGGGTAATGAGCTAGAGAGTGTGTCATACTCTGAATGGATCCCGAATTGCAGCAAGGCAGCCTCCGGATGTCAAACACCAGCAAACGCAGCAATGAGAAGCTGGATCTGATGTAGACAGCAGTGAGGAGAGAGAAAGACTAAAAACGGACCTGCAGGAGAGAAATACTAAAAACGCAGGTAGAACAGCCTGCAAGAGAGAGAAAGACTAAAAACGGAGCCTGTCGGAGAGAAAGATTGAAAACGCAGGCAGGACAGCCTGCAGGAGAGAGAAAGACTGCAGCGACTGCGGACAGGAGAGAGAAAATTGTCAGGGTGGTAGCTCGAGCTTGCAAACGCAATAGTTTGCTGGCGTGGCAGGCTGTACGATAGCAGTGCAAATGAACAACAGTCAGTCGCCAGGCAGAAACAACAGCAATCAACGTGTGGAGGGTTGGAAACAGGCGCCAGACTGTAGGGAACAGTGATGGACAGCAAGGGTTGAGACGTCCTTTGTGACCGGGTTGTGGGCAGCAAGCTGGTAACACCTGAAACTTGCATAAACGAGATTGTGAAAGAGTGGAGGGCTGGCTACCAATTTATAGAAAATTATGGTTCTAGATCCTCGCCCACCTACCTTTCTCAATCCGCTCTCCGTTTTAGGGTTTTGGCTAAAATAAGCCTAAAATAAGCATGTTTTGGGACTGTTTAAGTGACTAAGTGCATTTCTTAGCACAACACCCTCTCTCAGGCCCAAAATAGGGCGAGAAAAGTAAGCCAGCCTAAATTTTGATTTACCCCAAGGCGTCCCACCCCAAAGCAGCCAGGGCATCCGAGAAAAGTTGCACGTCGCCTGCCCAATGGCCTACCAAGACTACAGAGGCGATGGATATCTTACCAAGGGAGCCCAAGTGATCACCCCAGAGAGGTCAGGGCATCGAACCAAGGGTGGTCGAAGGTTGCCGAAGGGCCTACCAAGGCCTACAAAGGTGGATGGAATTAACAATGGACTTGTTTGTTTTGTTGTTTTTTTTTTTTTTTTTGAAAAGTGTTTTGAAAATACATAAGTAATATAGGTGCAGCAGCCGATTAAGTGACAGATAGGAAAAGATAAAGAGAGTTTTAAACCCAAGTTATTCGCAAAACTAGCAAGCCAATCCCTTGCATTGACGAGGATAAGTGCCTAAGGATGATAAAAGTGAGTGTATGTGCCAATCATGTGGTGAATATGTGGAAAGGCAAAAAAAGTGTTGAGATAGCAAGCTCAACACATGTGGACATGGATGATGGACCGCCTGGTTAGATGGGTCCACACGTCTACACTTAGCACGTCGGTGGTCATTATGCATCTCACATGGCCACTGACTCATTACTTATTATATTCAGGTCGTTACACCTATTTACAGTTGGCATAGTTATAGCGCCAGTCGACTAGTGTAGTCGGTTATGAATTGTTTGACTTAGTAGGCCACTTTCCTTTTATGTTGTATCTTATCTATATTTTGTGTACATTGTAAAGTGTGTAGAAGAAGAAGAAGAAACCATCAAGAAAACGTTTTGGCCTCCATCTCTCTTCTTGTCTCTTGAGTGAGCTTCTCCTTGTGCATTCTGTGTGTGTTCGGCGCAGCATCTTGAGCAACTCCCTCCACCACGCGATTCTTGACATGGTATCAGAGCCGCTCCATTGAGAGAGCTTGATTTTGAAGGTTGAAGCAAAGGAGAAGAAGCAAGGTTCGAGTAAGCAAGCCACGGGTAATAAGCTCTCCCATCCTTCAACTCTTTCTCTTGGATAGTGCCTGTGGAGGCACCGAAAGCAGGGCAGAGCAAAAATTTCAGATTGCAGTGAGATTTGGTGTGCGCGAAGAGCGCTGTGTATTCTGCAGATAGGCCCTTTAGGGCTTTCCCGCAGTTATTTTGGGCATCTGAGGCCGTTTCAGGGCCCGTTTTAGAGCCGCAAGGTTGCGGACAGTAGTTTCAGGGTACACTGTGACTTCGACTGTATTGACCGAACGTGGGTGTGCAGGTTACAGATTTAAGATCTGTAAGTTCAAAGGTGTTTACCAGTAGTAAACACAAGGTTTATCTGCAAACTGGTTGCAGATTGCATGTATTGTTAAGCAGACAGTGAAAAAGGCTGTCTAGTGTATTGCTGTGCACTACAAGTCAAGGATTGCAGAAGATTTGCTTGGTGTTTGGTATTAGTTTTGTGATAATGGCAGAGAACAGTGGAAGCCCCATCATTGAGAAGCTCGATAAGAACAACTACCCATCATGGAAGTTTCGTGTCACGAACTTCTTTATTGGAAAAGGCCTCTACGAGTTCATTTCAGGTGAAGAAAAGGAGCCGGAGGTGAGTGATCCTCCAACTGCAGAAGAGAGAAAGGCACGAAAGGAATGGAATGCAAAAGACAAGAATGTCATGTATTGGTTGTCTGCAGTAATTGACAATAATATGCTGGGACACATTAGAAATGCAGAGAATGCATATGCAGCTTGGACCATACTTGAAAGTATGTTTTCTGTAAATACAAAGGCACGAAAGATTCAACTCAAGCAAGAGTTGAATACATTGAAGAAAGGGAAGATGTCTATCAATGAGTATGCATTGAAGGTAAGAAGCATTGCAGATGCATTGGCAGCGATTGATGCAATGCCCGATGATGATGATTTGGTGTCGTCTACCTTGGGTGGACTTAACAATGAAAAGGCTTGGAAGTCTTTTGTAACTTCCGTATATGTCAGAAAGCCATTTCTAGATTTCGATGAGTTGGTCTCTCTAATGATCACTGAAGAAATCAACATGCAGAGTGAGACATCTGAAAGAAGTGGTGAACAGGTCCAGGCTTTCTACTTCAGTTCAGGAAGGGGACGTGGTAGGTTCTCTTCAAGAGGCCGTGGTACAGGACGTGGTAGTGATAACCAACAAAATAGATTGAATCAGCAATTTGGCGATATGCAGGTTTCAGGAGGTCGTGGTAACTTTAGAGGCAGGGGGAGCTTTAGAGGAAGAGGTGGATGGCAAAACAGAGATTCTAACAACTCTGGTATTGTGTGCCACTACTGTGGCAAAACAGGTCATATTGCAGCCCAATGTTATGCTAAGAGAGATGATATCCGCAGTGGTAAGTTGCAGCAAGGAAACTATGCATCGTCTTCACGACAGAATGAAGACAAAAATGAACGTTTGTTCGTTATGCAGCATATGCTGAATGCTGTTATAGGAAAGGCAACACATGATGTTTGGTATGTTGATTCAGGTGCATCTAATCATATGACCAGCCATGCAGAATGGTTTGGAGAGATACAGGATTTGCAGAATGCAGGTTATGTGCAGACGGGTGATGACTCATGCCACCCAATTTCACACATTGAAAAAGTTCCCTTGTCCTTGCATGATGGTAAGACAAAGAGTCTTTCAGATGTATTACATGTGCCATCTATTACAAAGAACTTGGTGTCAGTCGGTCAAATGGTAGAGCAAGGGCTGCAAGTCAGATTTAATGCAAAGGGTTGCTTTGTAGAGGACTTCAATGATAAGTGCAGGTTGGTAGCAAAGGGAAGTAGAGTTGGACGTATGTTCACTCTAGATGCTGGAATTCCTACTATGAATGCTGCTATGTATGCCAAAGGAAAAGGTGTTGTTGCAGACATTGAAATTTGGCACAAACGCATTGGACATGCAAATGTACAGAGGCTGAAATTGGTTACAGGTTTGCCTACATTTAAAGTTGCAGAATTTCAGAAGGTATGTGAAGCATGTCAGTTTGGTAAGCAGGCAAGACAACCCTTTTCACATGACAGAGATGTAAGCAGAAATATCCTTGATGTTGTTCATACAGACATTTGGGGGCCTACACAAAATGTATCTCTTGGAGGTAGTTAATACTTCGTCACATTCATTGATGATTGTTCTAGAAAGCTGTGGGTATATTTTATGAAGGAAAAGAGTGAAGCTTTTGAGCACTTTAGAACTTTCAAGACTGTAGTTGAAAGAGAAACATGCTTGAAAATAAAGTGCTTGAGGTCAGATGGAGGGGGAGAGTACCTCTCCAATGAGTTCAGTGATTTTCTGAGGTCTCATGGGATAAAGAGACAGTTCACATGCAGGTATACCCCACAGCAAAATGGGGTTGCAGAAAGGAAAAACAGGCATATTGCAGAAGTTGCACGTGCCTTGATGGCTGAAAAGAATATGCCTAAGCATTTTTGGTTTGAGGCTGTACATACTGCTGTTTATATTATGAACAGAACTTCCACAGCTGGAGTTCATGGTATAACCCTCGAAGAATGTTTTACAGGTAAGAAGCCTGATGTTTCACACTTGAAAGTGTTTGGCTGCATTGCGTATGTTCATGTGCCAGATGAGTTGCGGAAGAAACTGGATCCAAAGGCTGAAAAGTGTGTCTTTATTGGATACTCTTTAGAGCAGAAAGGGTATCGCTGTTACAACCCTGTCACATGTAAGTTCAGAGTGAGCAGGGATGTCATCTTTGATGAAATGAGCAGTTGGTATGCATCTAGTGGTGATACATTGGATGATGATGATGATCATGACACTCATGTGCAGGCTGAAAAGCAAGAATCACGAACTCTTAGCGGACCAGAGACATCATCTGGTAGTCCTTGGTCTGGGAGACTAAGGAGTAGCTCTACATCTTCAGGTGCATCTAGTAGCACTACATGTAAAGACAAAGGAAAGAATAAAGTGTCAGAAGGCATTGATGCAGTTCTTGATGGAGACTCCAGTGGCTCAGAGAGCTTGGATGATGAGCTTGGCATTCCTTCAGTGAGGACTCCAGGTGTGCAGAGAGGATGCGTTAATGCAAAGACTCCATTGAGTGATCCAGTGGTACGCAGGTCTAGCAGGGTGAGATACCCTGTTAAAAGATTTGGTTTTGAAGGTTATGCAGCTCACCATTATGCTTATATAGTGAAACTAGTTGAGGATGTTGAGCCCAAATGTTTTGAGGAGGCTGTTGGTCATGCTCATTGGGATGCAGCAATGGATGAGGAGATGGCTGCATTAGAGGCGAATAAGACTTGGGATCTAGTATCATTGCCGAAGGGAAAGAAAGCTATTGGATGTAAGTGGGTTTATAAGATTAAGCACAATGCAGATGGTTCTATTAGTAGGTACAAAGCTAGGCTGGTTGCAAAAGGCTATGCCCAGACATATGGCATAGATTATGATGAAACCTTCAGTCCAGTTGCTAGGATTACAACTGTCAGATGTGTGATTGCTTTGGCAGCAGCCAAAGGTTGGAGGTTGCAGCAAATGGATGTAAAGAATGCCTTTTTGCATGATGATTTGCAGGAAGAAGTGTATATGGATCAGCCAGCAGGTTATGAAGATTTAGAGCATCCCACGTATGTGTGCAGGTTGAAGAAGGCACTCTATGGGCTCAAGCAAACACCTAGAGCATGGTCTGACAAGATTAGAGAGTATCTTGTCAATATTGGCTTTTATGTTTCTGATGCTGATCACTCACTTTATGTGAGAAAGGGAGATGCAAGTTTGGTCATCATAGTCATCTATGTGGATGACTTGATTATTACAGGTGATAGTTATAGTGGGATTGTTGAAGTCAAGGGCTGTTTGAAGATGAAGTTTGAGATGAAGGATTTAGGTGAGCTAAGGTATTTCCTTGGCATTGAGGTGATCAGATGTGATGATGGTATATGGCTGTCCCAAAGACAGTATGGGTTGGATATGTTGTCCAAGTATGATATGACTGCATGCAAACCACTTTCAATCCCGTTGGAGCAGAATGTAAAGCTGAGTGCTGATGTTGGGGATGAGATAGAAGACCCTACTATGTTCAGGAGGATAGTGGGGAGTTTGATCTACATGACCATTACAAGGCCAGACTTGAGCTACGCTGTTGGTCTTGTGAGTCAGTTTATGCAAGTATCTAGAAAGCCACATTTGGATGCAGTCAGACGCATATTGAGATATGTGAAGTCTACATTACATTATGGACTTTTCTATGAGGCAGTTACAGATGTACAGGTATTTGGATACACAGATGCAGATTGGGCTGGTAGTATGTCTGATAGAAGATCTACCAGCGGATACATGTTCTCTCTTGGTAGTGCAGCAGTTGCATGGAGCAGCAAAAAGCAATCTACAGTTGCTTTGTCGAGTACAGAGGCTGAGTATAGAGGTGCTGCTGTTGCAGCATGTGAGGTAGTATGGCTGCAAAAGTTATTGGCTGATTTGGATGTCCAGGTGGAAGATCCAGTTGTCATTTATTGTGACAACATGAGCAGTATACAGTTGGCTAGGAACCCTGTGTTCCATGCCAGGACAAAACATATTGAGGTACACTACCACTTTGTGAGAGAGAAGGTACTAGCATGTGAGATTGACTTGGTGTATGTCAGCACACAGGATCAGATAGCTGACATCTTCACGAAGGCATTGGATACAGAGAAGCTTCAAAAGTTTCGAAGCTTACTTGGAGTTGCAGAGATGCAGTTGAGCTTGAGGGGGAGTGTTGAGATGGCAAGCTCAACACATGTGGACGTGGATGATGGACCGCCTGGTTAGATGGGTCCACACGTCTACACTTAGCACGTCGGTGGTCATTATGCATCTCACATGGCCACTGACTCATTACTTATTATATTCAGGTCGTTACACCTATTTACAGCTGGCATAGTTATAGCGCCAGTCGACTAGTGTAGTCGGTTATGAATTGTTTCACTTAGTAGGCCACTTTCCTTTTATGTTGTATCTTATCTATATTTTGTGTACATTGTAAAGTGTGTGGAAGAAGAAGAAGAAACCAGCAAGAAAACGTTTTGGCCTCCATCTCTCTTCTTGTCTCTTGAGTGAGCTTCTCCTTGTGCATTCTGTGTGTGTTCGGCGTAGCATCTTGAGCAACCCCCTCCACCACGCGATTCTTGACAAAAAAGGATAGTGGGCTTAGCAAGACAAGCAAAACAAGCAAGCAAGCAAGAAAGGGTAAGGAAACTACATTTTAGGAGAACTGCCATGTGTTATGCTATGAATATGGTGGATCCTAGAGTCGACCAGTCCAAAAGACCGAAAAGGGATAAATGCGCATAGATGCACGTTGACATGAAGAGAATGCCAATGCATGGGGTAATGCAAAGGGAGATGCAAAATGTCATGCTCATGCAATATGCTATGCAACGGTGCTACTTGAACAGTGCCCTCGCAGAAGAATTGTTCACTTGTCCAAGTGTCCTTTTACAATCATGTCATCCTGACAGTGCAGATGAAGTTACAAATGTCCATAATACAATACAAAAGAATAAATGAATGTAATGTCTAAAAACTGTAAGCATCATCACTGTCACGATCAAGAGTAGAAGCCGCCCTCTCTCAAACTGGAAGGGAAAGCAAGAGGGAAGCACCCTCTCCCCGTCAAGTTGAAGAAGTAGGGGAGGGTGTACCTAAGCCGATCCTGGGTAGCAGGTATTGAAGAACCGGCCGGTTAACCGCTTTGGTTAAGATATCTGCAGAATTATCTGATGAAGGCACAAACTCTAGGCGAATAGTGCCTAGCTCAACTTGCTATTTGGAAAAGTGGAAGTGGACTCCCACATGCCGTGTCTGTGGTGTGATGATCGGATTGTCCACAAGGGCAACGGCACTCTGGTTATTGCAGTAGACAACTGTGGGAGAGTCACATGGAAAATGAAGCGCCGCCAGTAAACTCCTCGGATAGATGGCCTCGGTGGTGCCATTGAAGAGAGCTTGATACTTAGCCTCGGCCGTGGAAGCCGCCACTGTCTCTTGCTTACGGCTGGACCAAGAAATGGGAGCCGTGCCCAAGGTAAAGAGGTAGCCGTCATGCGAACGCCGGATGTCAAGATCTCCTGCCCAATCAGAATCAGTGTACCCCTGCAAACATAAACCATAACCATATGTCAGGCCATAAGAAAAAGTACACCGCAAATAACGCAACACACGAAGACATGCAATCCAATGTGACATCCTAGGTGCTGTGAAATACTTACTGAGTATGCTAACTGGGTAAGCTAAATCTGGTCTAGTGTGAATTAACCAAAGAAGTTTTCCTACAACTGAACGATAGGTTTTTGCTTCAGAGGAATGTCCCACAAAAATAAGGAGATTAGCTCAGGGATTAAGCTTACCTATCTTGTCATCAGGCGTGTGTGTATACGCACGACACCCGAAGACTTTGTAATGGGAAATAACAGACCGAGAGCCAAAAAATGCCTCATATGGGGTCTTCTGAGGAAGAGTCGAAGTCGGGCACCGGTTGAGGATGTACACCGAAGTGTTAACAGCCTCGACCCAAATGCGCTCAGGAAGCTCTGCGGTGAACAGCATAGAGCGTGCTATTTTCATGACTGTGCGGTTCCTATGCTCTACGACTCCATTCTGAGAGGGGGAGTTGGTAGAGGTGAGCTGGCGAGAAATCCCGTGCTTCTGTAGAAACTCGGAAAACTCGTGGGAGATAAACTCACCACCGCTATCACTCCTCATGCACCTAACACGACGATCAGTTTGGTTATGAACTAGCAGCACCCAAGCAAAAAAATATGTGAAAGCATTTGACTTATGCTTGAGGAAGTACACCCACATGTATTGAGAATGATCATCCACTATAAAAAAGAAATACAGCGCGCTGTTCAAAGTAGCAGTGGATGTCGGCCCACAAAGATCAATGTGAATCAATCTAAGAGGCTCCTTAGCTCTATGTGTAGACTATTGAGGAAATGGGATACGGTGCTGCTTCCCGAACTGACAGGCTTTACAGATATCTCGAGCTAGCTTTAGGCGTGAAAGGCCCTCAACCAGCTCACGGCATGACAACTCATAAAGTGAGTCATAACCAAGATGCCCTAAGCGAAAATGCCAAAGACGCTCATTGTGCGTAGGCTCCCGAGATGTGTCTAAGGCCTGGAAGCTATGGAACATGGAGCCTTCGGCGGTCGGCTCGGTCAGAAAGTGTGTCATGTGGTATAGGTCATTAGGTTGTGCCTCACCGTGAGCAATCACGAAACCAGTCAGAGAGTCGAGGACCTCGACTGTGGTCGCTGTAAAGAAAACTGCTCGCCCCCACCGGCAAAGCTGTTGAATAGATAACAAGTTTGCCCCAAGCTGAGGGACATGATATACATTGTCCAGCAAAGCCAGATCCGTACCCTTGTCAGTGGCAAAACTGACGCAACCTTAAGCCTGAATCTTGATGGAGGAGTTGTTTCCTACACGGACCTGCCCGGCTGTAGGGGTGCGGGTACGGAAAATGTCCTCTATAGGAGTCATGTGATGTGTAGCTCCACTGTCCACAATCCAAACTGGAGCTGAAGTGCTCGGCTGTGATGAGTGGGCCTCTGCAGTAACCTCGTCGGGAGGCAACTCACAGATGTGGATGAGACTCGCATCTGATGTCTCTATGGAGACGATATGGGCCTCTGCAGACCAGTCAGACAAGCCCTCTGGAGTTGAGAATGTTGTCGACTGAGATGACTGTGTGGTGGCAGTGTGAGTCTGACCTTTAAACTGCCCCTTGCCATCACCTTGCCTCCCCTGTTGGGAGTTGCTCGACTGAGGGGCGGGGGTCTGAGACTTAGGTTTTGGTGCTGTGCCTCGTGCCTTTGATCGACACTCGTCGGCAAAATGGCCAGCCTTTTGACAATGTTTACAATACCTATTCTTTTAAGGTACATTTTGCCACCCAGGTTTGAGTTGTGATTGGGAGTTTCCTCGAGAATCCCCAGATTGATTTAGCTTTTGAATTTGATTTTGATTTTGATTTTGAGTGGAGGTTTGGTTAGGTTTGGCCTTCCCTTGTTGCCCTTTCTGAGAATGAGTAAGAAGAGCCCCCTCTGAAGAGGAATTCATATGAAATTGATCGAACAACCATGCATAACGCAATAGTTGACACTCAAATTTATAGAATGTAGGCATGGTAGGCTTTGAAACTATTCCTTCCACAAAATTGAAGTATTTCTTGGGGAGTTTATTTAGGAACAATGTGACCTGATCGTCAGAGGACTTGGGAGTTCTTGTAGTGGAGAATTCAGCGAGGAGACGCCGATACTCAGCCAACTTGACTTTCAAGTCATCCTGATCAGTGATTGAAAAGCTGAAGCTATCTCGAGCCGCATAGCAGTCAGTCAAGTGTGCCCATCACTCTGACGCTAAGTCAAAATGCTGAAGTTGAGAATGAAACTCTGGCGATAAGCCCTGTATCAGCTCGACAATAGCGGAGGCATTCCTAGCCTTCCATGAGCGGACGACCTCGTATGGAACAAATGCGGGATCGGGTTGGGGTTCCAACCCCTGCACTAAATCCCATAGGTTCTGGAATCAAGGACATGTCTCATCAAATTCGACCAAGTAGTAAAGTGTGACCCGTTAAAACGAGTCTTGTCATTAAATGCATTCTTGACAGAAGATGAGCTAGAACCATGACGTGTCGGGTGGGTGGAGTAAGATAATGGTGGGAAAGATGGTGGAGGTGAGAGTGTCTTATAAGAGTAAGAAGGAGGGGGAAGAGGTGGGTAGGCAGAAGTAGGCTGTGAGTGTCCAATGAGTGCCGATTGATGCGGAGGCATTGGAATATGAATGTTTCCATAAGGTGCCGGTGTAGGTGGAGGCACTGGGACATAGTAGCCTTGTCCAAAGTAAGGCTGGGACACGGCATTATGACCAGAAGGTCCACTAGGCAATGCCATGGAGGCAAACTGTGGAGGCAACTGATCCACACTCGGGAGAGACTGAGTGGGATACCCAGGCTGCAATGATCCCGAAAGTGTGTATAAGGTAGGTGGAACACCACCCAACTGAGGGAAGGATGAGGCCCTAAAGGATGTGCCTATGTTTCCTTAATCCCCCGGTGTGATGTGCGGTGCGATATGAGGTGTCTGAAATGGAAATGTAAACGGTGTAAATGGAAGTGGTGAATCAGTTGAAGAATGTGGTGGGATGGGTGGGTTTTGAAAGTGAGGTGTATGAGGTGCAGATTCTTTTTGTTCATTTTTATCATTTAAAGACTGAAAATGAAACTGTGAAGATGATGATACACCATGTAATGAAGTGAAAGAAACACCAAATTCATTCTGATTATGTGAAGTAGATGGAAAAGAAGGAAGGACAGAAGAAGAGCTACCTAGATTTTTCTTATAATCCCCGCGATGTGTGTTAACATACAAGAATTGGTCCTCTAGAGGACCTTTTCTGTAGTCAACAGACTGGTTCCACATGATCTCTACCAGTATATTGCAAAATAGAAGAGGTAAAAGAAAAAGGCACAAAAGACAAATCAAAAGTACCTTGCACCGGAGAGGACGGAAGAGTCTGAAAAAATGGAACATACTCCGGATCTTGCTCTCCAAGAGGGGGGCCCATCGCTGATAGAGGTCTCGATGGCCCTACAACATCATTAGACTTATGTGCAACATCTGAAGAGTGAAATCCAGATATTGAAAAAGTACTTTGTGGATTAGCCTAAGGATAAAGATCAAAGTGCAGCACCTTGTTTGGCAGGCAGTAGATTGTTCAACCTAGCCAACCTAAAGTCAAGCAACCAGCCCCTTCGCCAATCCCGGAGACACAAGGATGGTCAGAAGCTAAATAGAATAAAGGTAAAGCGAAGGTGGTCCCTATTCCCACAATACTTGCCGACCCTTCTCCCTCTTTAGATGCGCCTATTGCTTGAGTTCCTACTACCACCAAGGATCCACAACCCCCCGAACGCACTTATTCGCATCGCCGAGACAAGTGTTTTGATACGCCTATTGCTTGAGTTCCTACTACGACTAAGGATCCACAACCCCCCAAACAGCTAGAGCCACAACAACGTGCCCGTGATCATCTAGCTCAACTAGCTTTTGATGCGGCTGGTTGAGTCATCATGCCATGGGATTGCGAGTATCCAACTTTTACCTCCCACCTTGTAGATGGGCCTTCCTCCTTCTGGGCTGAACATCAGAGGCCCAATCCCTTTGCGGTGCTAGGAGATTATGTATTGGAGACATTGGCAGAAAGGCCCAAGCTCACGTAGCCAAATCCTGCCAACACTCTTGATCCTTTTTGTTTGTCTAGTCTTGGGGTGCCTCTTGCAGCTGGTCCTGCACTTGCGGAATCCATTGTACTGGGTTCATATATGATGGCCTAGAGCCATCTTGTACTTTTTTCATAACTAATATAATTACCCATCATGAGAGAGAGAGAGAGAGAGAGAGAGAGAGAGAGAGAGAGAGAGAGAGAGAGAGAGAGAGATGCGTCGCCTGCAACGTCGCCATCGCCTGCTGCCCCGTCGTCAGCGCCTGATAGTAGTCGTTTGCATCCGCCGTCTGGCCGTCGCCCGCAGGCCCGTCGCTTGCCTCTGAAGCCCGCCCTCGTCAGCGCCTGATCGTAGTCGTTTGCAGCCGCCATCTGGCCGTCGCCCGCAGGCCCGTCGCTTGCCTCTGAAGCCGCCGTCGCCCGCAGGCCCGTCGCCTGCGGTTGAGTTCCCCACCCTGTTGCCTGTAGGCCCATCGACTGTGTCCCTTGCCCTGTTATCGCCTGCCTGAGCTGTGGGCTCTGCACTTGCGTTTCGCCCGTTGGCCCTCTTTGTTAGGGTTTCTGCTGGCGAGGCCCTTGCCCTGGGCCCTCGACTATCCCACTCTGCCGTCGTCTGCCAGCCCTGTGTTCCACCCTCAGTCCCCTGCACTGTTAGGGTTGCGCCTTGCCACACGCGTTCTTGGGACAGGCCACAACTGAGGCTGACAGGTAAAGCTCAGGTTTCATCGGCTGTGCTTGTGGAATCCGCCCTTGGACAGCGCCGCTGTACAGAAAAGAAAGAGAGAGAGAGAGAGAGAGAGAGAGAGAGAGAGAGAGAGAGAGAGAGAGAGAGAGAGAGAGAGAGAGAGAGAGAGAGAGAGAGAGAGAGCGAGCGAGCAAGAAGACAGCAGTATGGCTGGCCTGGATATGGATTTTCTCGACCGGACAGTGGCAGCCCTTGGCCCTGATTCCAATGCAGAGAAGCCAGAGGATATGGTGCCATGCACGGAGGAGCTGCCTCCGGGTTCTGAACTGCCGGGTGCTAAACTGCCGCCTGCTGGCAAACGCTCCAAGCATACTTCTGATGAGCCAATGGGTCCTCAGGAGCGTTCCTATGCGCAAGTGGCCTTTGATCCTGTGGATTCGCAGGAAATTGACTGGGAGCATTTGCTAGACTTTGCCAATACTCTGCTTGGCGATTATGTCCAGCATAAAAATGAATCTTTTTCTGAAGCGGGAACGGATGATGTGCTGGAAGCCACGGTGGACCCCAAATCAGTCTTGCGATCCTTCTCGATATTTTATGATTGTGCAGTTATACTTTTCTTCACTGGCAGGATCCCAGTGCTGTCGCATATTCGCCAGTGGATGCACCATTTATTGCAAGGGGAGTGTGTTGAGGAGATCTTCCTTGGACCTCGCGGCTTTTATCAGGTGCTGTTGAAATCGGAAACGCATCGAGCTGAGCTCCTGTCCAAGTTGCCACTATTCTTTGATCGCCGCTTGGTCCATGTTGTACCATGGCGCCCCATGGCCGACTTCCAGCGTCTGCTTCAACGAGAATGCCCGGTGTGGGTGGAAGTGGAAAATTGTCTGGCGGTCTATTGGCCAATGTTGAAGGATGCGATGGCGGTTGTGGGAACAGTGCTGGTTCCCCCAAGCTTCAGGGCAATGAACCGCAACCGTTTATGCATGTTATGGGACACGGCCAGGAAAAGGCCCGCGTGGCTTCGCCTCAATTGTTTAGGCATGCATCCTCTGCATTTTCGCTTGAAATGGGGCAACTTTGCGGGACACTGCTTTTCATGTGGTAAATTGGGGCATTTCATGGCTGAATGCCCTGAGAGGCAACCGTCTTCGGAGGATGCGCAGGTTGTGCTGCCCAAGGATGACATGGTGCTTGATGCCCCGCCCCAGGAAGCCCTTCAGTCACCTCATGTCATGGATAAAGGCAAACAACAGGTCCTGGGTTTGGATTCCCGTCGCACTGACTGGATTAAGGCACGTCCCAAAAAAGGTAAAAAGTTGGATGCAGGCCTGGCGGATCCTGGGCCTACTGCTTCCCAGGATTCCGTGCGCACGTATACGCGCAGAAAAGAAATGGTCAGTTCACAGCAAGCTGCGCGTACTACGGCCCCTTCTGCCCCCCGTAATCAGTCTCCAAGGAAAGTCTATACCGACGGCCCCAAAGGCCCTCCTGCTAAGCTGGCGTTTGATACCAAAGGTAATGTGATTACACCCTGGGATCGGCGTTATCCCTGCCCCACTCCCAAGGCAGTGGATTTCCCTTCTACCTCTAAAGTAGGTCGCCAGAATTCGTTTGCAGTACTGGCTGATTTTCTGGATGAGGGCGTCCTTGATGCTCTTGCGGAAAAGGTGAAATCGAGGCAAGAGGCGCCTCGTTCCTGACTTCCTTTTTCGAAGATATATGAAGATAGCCACGTGGAATGTGCGAGGCATTTGCTCTCGCCATAAGCAACATGCCATGTGGACCGTCTTGCATGAGAACCAGTGGGATGTATTGTGTGCAGTTGAGCACAAAAGTCACGGTGAAGCAGGAAAAGTTGTGGATTGTCATGGATTCCGTCTGTTTTATGCAGGCACCCATGCTACGCACTATTCAGGCGTGCTGATGATTGTCCATGAGAAATATCAGCCTGTCCTTATTAAAAATGATGTGCAGGGCCGCTTTCTGGTTATCGAAGTCTTATTTGAAGGAGAGATTTTATGGTTATTGGGCCTCTATGCTCCGAATGATCCCACATCCCGACGGGATCTTTGGTCCACTTTGCAGGCCTCCATGTCCCTTGGCCGAAGGGGGTTTTTGATGGGAGATTTCAATATGTGTGTTCACTCTTCTCAGTCCAATTCAGGGCATTCGGTCATGGATACGCCGGAAAGCCGGGTGTGGAATTCCTTTGCTTTGCACGTACTTAAGTAGGATCTTTGGTCGTGGCTTCACCCTTCTTTTTCAGGGTTTACTTTTCATTCCGCACAATATGCAACTACTTGGTCACGGCTGTACAGAATGTATATCATGCAGGGGGACGATTTTCTTCCGAAGATGCTGGAAATGAAGGTCTTCCAGCAGTATGCGTTGTCGGATCATTTCCCCCTCCAGCTGGAGATGCGGGCACAATCTATTGCACCTTTTATGCAGTTGCTGGATAGGCTCCCTTTACGTTTCAACTCTTCTTATTTCAAGCATTCAATTTTTCAGGGCTATATGCAGCAATTGATTGAGAGGTTCTTATTGGACTTCGCCTCTGAGGGCTTGCCTTCATTTGCATGCTTGCTCTCTAATGTACAGCGGGTTGCTCGGAAGTATGGGATCCATCATGCCTCGCTTTGTCGCCGTCGTCGATCTGCAGCAGAGGAGTTACTGGCTTTGTCCGTTCCTTGCTCCTGGATTCCCCAGATGATGATTTTCTGCTGTCATTGGAGAGGCGTTTGGCCCATCTTCTTCAAGTATTTCAGTTGAAATCTTATCAGCAGGCCAAGTTGCATAACTTGACTGACACATTGTAAGATAGTGCTTGCCAGTCTCATAAGTTCTGTCGCGCCTTGCATGCGTCTCCGGCTCGCGACAATATGACCAGACTCCAGGATTCGGAGGGTCGCATGGTCACTGATCCGCAGACCATTGTCAATATGTGCAGAAATTATTTTATGGAACTTCTTGGTTCTTCTCCCTTGCCTTCTAGCCAGGTTACGCATGCCCGCTCGGTCTTCTATCATCTGGTCCGCCAGCAGGTTCCATTGGATATGCAAGCCACTTTGGAGGCGGATATTTGCGAGGAGGAGGTTATGGATGTGTTGTTGCACCTGCCGACGGATAAAAGTCCTGGCTGGGATGGTCTCACTAATGAATTCTTTTAGAGCTCGGCCACGCAATTGGTGAAGCCATTGGTGGTTATGTTTCAGCAGGTTTGGGAAACAGGGGTCATGCCCTCCTCATGGAAAGAAGGCCTTATCAAACTGATTCCAAAGGTCCCTTCGCCGTCAAAGCTGCAACACTGGAGACCAATCTCTTTGATGGGCTCCATGTATAAAATCTAGTCCAAAGTGTTGGCGAATCGGCTTCACAAGCACCTTCCCGCTATTGTGCATCCTCTCCAATATGGTTATTAAGGGCCGCAACATTCTGCATAATATCTTAAATGTGCAAATGGCTATTGACTATGCGCGGCACTCCAATCAGGAAGTGGTATTGATTCAATTGGACTTGGAAAAGGCGTTTGATTATGTGGACTGGTCTTTCATTGCAGATCTCATGTCTGGTATGGGCTTTGGTACCCGGATGTCCCGATTGATCTACACCATTAGAGCTGCGGCTTCATCCAGAGTTTTGCTCAATGGTGGGGTTACAGAGCCCTTTGTCCTTGCACGCTCAGTTAGACAGGGTTGTCCTTTGAGTCCTCTCTTCTTTGCCCTGGCGACTCACCCGGTCCTTTCAATGTTATCCTCCATGGCAAATTCTGCTCAGCTGGGAGGGTTGTCTCTTCCTTTGGGCCAGCACTTCATTAGCCAATCTTTGGCTGATGACACCTTTATGATTTTGCAGGCGGACAGGGACAACATTCGCAAGGCATTAGATGTTTGGACGCTTTTTAGTCAGGCCTCTGGGCTTCGCATCAATGCCTTTAAGTCAGCCATTCTCAGTTGCACGGAGCCTGATTTACAGTCATTAGGCTGGCAAGGCCAAGTGGTTTCCCGTGGCTCTATTGTCAGGCATCTTGGATACCGATTGGGGGTGGATGTATGGCCAAAGAACCTGCTGGAGTGGATTTCACAAAAACTGGCGGCGAAGTTTATGTATTGGAAGTCGCAAGCGTGGCCCTTCCATGCCCGCCTCAAAGTGGCTCAGTCAATTATGCTCCCAATGCTTACGTATTTCCTGCCATTGTTGCCATGGACGCCTACTACTTTGAAGGCTCTCACTCATCCCATCCGTTTCATGCTATGGAAGAAGGATTCCTTGCAGGCAGGCATTTCATGGATTTCATGGTCACATACATGTACCCCTAAGCGCATGGGTGGTGGAGCTCTTTTGGATGCAGAAAATCATATGCTAGCTCTCCGCTGGTCCCTTTCTCGTGCCATGTGTGTGGACCATCACCCGTGGACCATCATAGCCCGTTATTTTCTTGAGGACAGCGGGCTCCGCCATGGTAACACCCGGCTTCGGGCCTCCTGGTGGCATGTCCTTAATGCTGACTCCCGTTTTTCTAGTCCCTCTTCCGCCTTGTTACTGCACTTGGTCGGCTCTTGGAAAGTGGTGCTCCAAAAGGCCCGTTGGCACCCGGTAGGGGACCGCTTGCAGACTAACTCCTTTCACCTGGAATTGTTGGCAGTATCGTGACTACTTTCATGGGAAGATAAACATCAGCTCAGACTGAGATTTAACCGCATGGCCCGTTTAGGTGTGACTTCGATTGCGGATGCTACCCTTGCCACTCGCAATGTCCTCGCATCGTTTCGGACTGCTAGGAGACTTTTCAGGATCCCGCGCGGATACCGTGGTTTATGGGGAAAGCTTTTGTTGGAGCTTCAGGGTAGGCAACCCTTTCCTGCCCTGGCTGTGGATCATCCTTGGCAGGATTGGGACCTTGCAAGCTGGTTGAGTCTGGAAAAGGCCTCTACTAATCAGGTGTATCATCTTCTCATTCAAGATTACCAATGGCTGGGTGTGAAAGCTAATACTGTTTGGGGACTGCGGAAATCACAGTCATGGTGGCAGGCAACGGTGATGGAGGGCTGGCTGAATAGGGCACCTTTTAGGTGTGTCAGGCCTCTACTAATCAGGTGTATCATCTTCTCATTCAAGTCCCTCTCGTGGCCACGACTGTTGTAGGTACCACCGCTCGTCTGTACCTATGCCCATTCATGCCTTCGTTCACGCCTGCTCGCTGGACGGCTGCTGCGACTTCGTCTGCTCGCGTGCATCGATGTTTGGTGTCTACCCCTCCTGTCGAACGCTGCCTCGCGTGACGACCGCCCTGCCTGACGACTGCTCCGCCTGACGTCCGCCCTGACTGACGTCTGCCCCGCCTGTCGTCCGCCCTGCCTGACGTCTGCTCCGCCTGTGGTAGACTCCTCTGCGTCAGCGTGCGGGGCTGACGCAGCCACGTTTACGCCTCCCCCGTGTTTCACGTGTTATCCGGCACCCCAGGTCATGTGCGAGTGTTTGCTTGGTTCTCCATTGCAGTCCTGTTGCTGCAGTTGGGTGGTGCATTGATTTTGCAGGTCTGCGGGACCTGCAGAGCGAGCAAGAGAGAGAGCCACAGAGAGAGAGAGAGAGAGAGAGAGAGAGAGAGAGAGAGAGAGAGAGAGAGAGAGAGAGAGAGAGAGAGAGAGAGAGAGAGGGATCAGTCTTTTGAAAGATTGCTCTCTAATGTACAACGGGTTGCTCGACAGTATGGGATTTATCATGCCTCTCTTTGTCGGCAGCGTCGCAAGGCAGCAGAGGATCTACTGGCTTTGGTTCGTTCTCTGCTGGTCGACACTCCGGATGATGCATTTCTGCTTGCACTAGACATGCGGGTGGCTGATCTTATTAAAGCATTCCAATTAAAATCATATCAGCAGGCCAAACTGCAACATCTGACGGAAACTTTGCAAGATAGTGCATGTCAGACCCATAAGTTCTTTCGAGCGCTCCATGCCTCTCCTGCTCGAGAAAATATGACCAGACTCGAGGATGCAGAAGGCCACCTTATCCTGGATCCGCAGACTATTGTGCATATGTGCAGGAATTATTTCCATGACCTTCTCGGTTTCACGTCTCCCCCTTCGGCCCAAATTACTCAGGCCCGTTCGGCTTTTTATGACCTGGTCCGCAATCAGCTTCCGCAGGACATGCAAACTACTATGGAGTCTGATATTTGTGAGGCAGAGGTTATGGACGTCTTGTTACACTTACCTAAGGATAAAAGCCCGGGTTGGGATGGTCTCACTAATGAGTTCTTTGAAGCTTTTGCTACCCAACTGGTGAAACCTTTGCAGGCTTTGTTCCAGCAGGTGTGGGAAATGGGGATCATGCCTTCCTCATGGAAAGAAGGCCTCATTAAACTGCTTCCAAAAGCTCCTTCGCCATCTAAGTTGACACAGTGGTGCCCAATTTCTTTGATGGGTTCAATGTACAAAATCTTTTCCAAAGCAATGGCGAATCGGCTCCATAAGCATCTCCCGGCCATTGTGGACCCTCTACAGTATGGTTTTATTAAGGGCCGAAATATCCTACACAATGTATTGAATGCTCAACTGGCAATTGATTATGCCAGGCATTCCAATCAGGAGGTCGTACTGATTCAACTGGACCTGGAAAAGGCTTTTGACTATCTAGACTGGTCTTTCGTTGCTGAACTTATGTCTGCTATGGGCTTTGGTCCGCGGATGTCTAGTCTCATATACACTATTAGCGCTGCAGCGTCTTCGCGGGTCATGCTGAACGGAGGTGTTACTGAGCCATTTGTCCTCGCCCGCTCTGTCAGGCAAGGATGCCCTTTGAGCCCTCTATTTTTTGCCCTTGCCACACATCCAGTTCTTTCGATGTTATCTCATATGGCAGCCTCTTCTCAGTTGGCAGGACTGTCACTTCCTACAGGACAGCACTTCATTGGCCAATCCCTGGCGGATGATACTTTTATGATTTTGCGTGCGGACAGGGATAACCTTCGAAGAGCATTGGATGTTTGGGGCCTCTTTGGTCAGGCGTCCGGCCTTCGCATCAACGCCCTCAAATCAGCCATTCTCAGCTGCACGGAGTCGGATTTGCAGTCCTTGGACTGGCAGGGTCTGGTTATTCCTCGTGGCTCCATTGTCAGGCACCTTGGGTACCCTTTGGGTGTTGATGTTCCCCCAAAGCAACTGCTGCAGTGGATTTCTCAGAAAATGGTGGCTAAGTTTATGTATTGGAAATCTCAAGCCAGGCCTTTCCATGTTCGTCTCAAAGTGGCCCAGACTATTATGTTGCCAATGCTCACATATTTCTTACCATTGTTGCCCTGGACTACTACGACTCTCAATGCTCTTACTCAGTCCATTCGTTTCATGCTATGGAAGAAAGACTCATTGCATGCAGGTATTTCCTGGATCTCTTGGTCGCATGGGTGCACTCCGAAACGCATGGGTGGCGGAGCTATTTTAGATGCCCAAACTCACATGCAGGCACTCCGTTGGTCGCTTTTCCGCGCCATGTGCTCGGATCATCATCCATGGGTCGATATAGCCCGTTATTTCCTTGAGGGCCAGGGGCTTCAACATGGCAATACCCAGATCCGGAGTTCTTGGTGGCATGTTCTTAATGCTGATTCGCGGTTCTCCAGCTCTTCTTCGTTGCTGCTCACTCATTTGGTGTGTTCCTGGAAACACGTCCTCCAGAAGGCCTAGTGGCATCCAGCGGAGGATCGCTTAGCTGCTAACTCTTTTCAATTGGAGTTGCTGGCAGTTTCCCGTTTACTTGCATGGGAAGGTAAACAGGACCTCAGACCACAATTCAACCGGATGGCCCGTTTGGGTTTGTCTTCCGTTGTGGATGCCACCCTTGCCAGTCGTAATGTGCTTATATCTTTTCGTACAGCCAAGCGGCTTTTCAGGATCCCTCGTGGTTACAGGCCTTTATGGGAACAGCTTTTGAGGGTGCTCCAGAGCAGACAACCCTTTCCTGCCCTTGCTTCGGATCATCCCTGGCAGGATTGGGACCTACAAGGCCGGCTGACCTTAAGCAAAGCCTCTGCTAACCAAGTGTATCATATTCTGATTAAAGATCATCAATGGCTCGTCACCAAAGTGAATGCTTTATGGGGTTTACGTAAATCCCGGTCATGGTGGAGGGAAACTGTGATGGCGGGCTGGTTGAACAAGACACCCTTCAAATGTAAAGTTTTTCTTTGGAGAATGATGGTTGGTGGTCTTCCGCTTGCTTCGGCTCTCTCCAAGCGCCGAATCTCCAATGGCCACTGTTTCTTTTGCAGCACTGCTGTGGAATCCGCCCGCCACCGATTTATTTCTTGCCCCATCGCAAAGAAAGTCTGGTTATTTTTGTCGGCTGTCTGGCAAGGAGTGGTTGGTTTCACCCTGCGCCCCTTTGATTGGGTTTTCGGGCAGCCCAAATACCCCACTCCTGCACAGCCACATATGAAGCTCGTGTATCATTTTCTTCGATATTGGGGCTGCTGGCATAACTGGACCGTTCGGAATGCTTTTCTTTTTGACTCCGCCTATAATATTCAGCAGCATATTGCCAGGCTTAAGGGCCTCTTGTATTAGTAGTTGGATCTTCTCCGGCATTCTGATTTGCTCTCTAGGGAGGACTTACGTCCCTGGCATAGGGCAATTTCCTCTGCATCTTTGCCATGACGTTGTAACTTGTAGCACTTAGAATCTCTTCACATGATGACTTAGATTGTCGTCATGTATCTTGTAATCAAGTAATCTTGTATTTTTTTCGTAATTAATACAATTACCTTTTACGAAAAAGAAGAAGAAGAAGAGAGAGACGGATCATCAGCGAGGCAAAGAGACAGCTAAACCCTAATCAATTGTGCCCAGCTCTTCCTACCTATCCTACGCCCCCTGTACTCCTGTGGGGTTGGGACCTGTGTGCCACCAGCAGGCATCTCAGTCTCCTATCGCTTGTTCCTGCTGTGTGCAGGGCACACTGTTTGCCCTGCGCGCGCTCACACACACCCAGAGAGAGAGAGAGAGAGAGAGAGAGAGAGAGAGAGAGAGAGAGAGAGACGACTGCCGCCTGACGAGTGCGCCTGACTGCCGTCTGATGCCTGACGACTGCCCGTGCGACGACTAATGACTGCGTGCCTGACGAGCGCGCCTGACGAGCGCTTGCTTCGCGATGGCCTGACGATTGCCCGCGCACCTAAAGACCCATCCGCCTATATTTGTCTGTGGCCGCCTCCTCCACCTGTGCCTGTCTGCTTGCGCCTGCCGTCTGAAGCCTGTGGTCACCGAGCACAGGCTTAGCCGCAGCCTGCTCCTACTTGCTTGTTCAGAGAGAAGACAACAGTATGGCTGGCCTGGATATGGATTTTCTAGACCGGACGGTGGCAGCCCTTGGCCCTGATTCCGATACAGAGGAGCCGGAGGATATGGTGCCGTGCACGGAGGAGATGCCTCCGGGTTTTGAACTGCCGCCTGCGGGCAAACGCTCCAAGTATACTTCTAACGAGCCAGTGGGTCCTCAGGAACGTTCCTATGCACAGGTTGCCTCTGATCCTGTGGATTCACAGGAGATTGACTGGGAGCATTTGTTGGACTTTGCCCCCAATACTCTGCTTGGCGATTATGTCTAGCATAATAATGAAACTTTTTCTGACGCGGGAACTGATGATGCGCTGGAAGCCACGGTGGAGCCGAAATCAGTCTTGCGGTCCTTTTCGGTGTTTTATGACCGTGCCGTTATACTTTTCTTCACTGGTAGGATCCCAGTGCTTTTACATATTTGCCAGTGGATGCACCATTTATTGCAAGGGGAGTGTGTTGAGGAGATCTTCCTTGGACCTCGCGGCTTTTATGAGGTGCTGTTGAAATCGGAAACACATCGAGCTTAGCTCCTGTCCAAGTTGCCATTATTCTTTGATCGCCGCTTGGTCCATGTTGTACCATGGCGCCCTATGGGCGACTTCCAGCGTCTGCTTCAACGAGAATGCCCGGTGTGGGTGGAAGTGGAAAATTGTCCGGCGGTCTATTGGCCATTGTTGAAGGATGCGAGGGTAGTTGTGGGAACAGTGCTGGTTCCTCCAAGCCTCAGGGCTATGAATCAAAACCGTTTATGCATGTTATGGGACACGGCCAAGAAAAGGCCTGCGTGGCTTCGCCTCAATTGTTCTGGCATGCATCCTTTGCATTTTCGCTTGAAATGGGGCAACTTTGCAGGACACTGCTTTTCATGTGGTAAATTGGGGCATTTTATGGCCGAATGCCCTGAAAGACAACCGTATTCCGAGGATGCGCATGTTGTGCTGCCTAAGGACGACACGGTGCTTGATGCCCCGACACAGGAGGCCCTTCAGCCACCTAATGTCGTGGATAAAGGCAAACAACAGGTCCTGGGTTTAGATTCCCGTAGCACTGATTGGATCGAGGCACGTAAAAAAAAAGGTAAAAAGTTGGATGCAGGCCTGGCGGATCCTGGGCCTAATGCTTCGCAGGATTTCGTGCGCACGTATATGCGCAGGAAAGAAATGTTCACTTCACAGCATGCTGCGCGTACTATGTCCCCGTCTGCCCCCCGTAATCAGTCTACAAGGACAGTCTATACAGACGGTCCCAAGGGCCCACTTGCTAAGCTGGCGTTTGATACAAAAGGTAATGTGATTACACCTTGGGATCGGCGTTATCCCCGCCCCACTCCCAAGGCAGTGGATTTTCCTTCTACCTCTAAAGCAGGTCGCCAGAATTCGTTTGCAGTATTGGTTGATTTTTTGGATGAGGGTGTCCTGGATGCTCTCGCGGAAAAGGTGAAATCCAGGCAACAGGCGCCTCGTTCCTGACTTCCTTATTTTGAAGATATATGAAGATAGCCACGTGGAATGTGCGAGGCATTTGCTCTCGCCATAAGCAACATGCCATGTGGACTGTCTTGCATGAGAACCAGTGGGATGTATTGTGTGCAGTTGAGCATAAAAGTCACGGTGAAGCAGGAAAAGTTGTCGATTGTCATGGATTCCGTCTGTTTTATGCAGGGACACATGCTACGCACTATTCAGGCGTGCTGATGATTGTCCATGAGAAATCCCTGCCTGTTCTTGTTAAAAATGATATGCAGGGCCGCTTTTTGGTAATCGAAGTCTTATTTGAAGGAGAGATTTTATGGTTGCTGGGCCTCTATGCTCCGAATGATCCCGCATCCCGACGGGATCTTTGGTCGACTTTGCAGGGCTCGATGTCACTTGGCCAAAGGGGGTTTTTGATGGGAGATTTCAATATGTGTGTTGACTGTTCTCAGTCCACTTCAGGGCATTCCGTAATGGATACGCCGGAAAGCCGGGTGTGGAATTCCTTTGCTTTGCGCGTACTTAAGCAAGATCTTTGGTCGTGGCTTCACCCTTCTTTTTCAGGGTTTACTTTTCATTCCGCACAATATGCAACTACTTGGTCGCGGTTGGACCGAATGTACAGCATGCAGGGGGATGATTTTCTTCCCGAGATGCTGGAAATGAAGGTCTTGCAGCAATATGCATTGTCGGACCATTTCCCCCTCCAGCTTGAGATACGGGCACAACCTATTGCACCTTTTATGCAGTTGCTGGATAGGCTCCGTTTACGTTTCAACTCCTCTTATTTGAAGCATCCAATTTTTTAGGGCTATATGCAGCAATTGATTGAGAGGTTCTTATTGGACTTCGCCTTTGAGGGCTTGCCTTCATTTGCACGCTTGCTCTCTAATGTACAACGGGTTGCTCGGCAGTATGGGATCCATCATGCCTCGCTTTGTCGCCGTCGTCGATCTGCAGCAGAGGAGTTACTGGCTTTGGTCCGTTCCTTGCTCCTGGATTCCCCAGATGATGATTTTCTGTTGTCATTGGAGAGGTGTTTGGCCCATCTTCTTCAAGTATTTCAGTTGAAATCTTATCAGCAGGCCAAGTTGCATAACTTGACTGACACATTGCAAGATAGTGCCTGCCAGTCTCATAAGTTCTTTCGCGCCTTGCATGCTTCTCCTGCTCGCGAAAATATGACTAGTTTCCAGGATTCGGAAGGTCGCATGGTCACTGATCCGCAGACCATTGCCAATATGTGCAAAAATTATTTTATGGAACTTCTTGGTTCTTCTCCCTCGCCTTCTAGCCAGGTTACGCATGCTCGCTTGGTCTTCTATCATCTGGTCCGCTAGCAGGTTCCACTTGATATGCAAGCCACTTTGGAGGCAGATATTTGCGAGGAGGAGGTTATGGATGTTTTGTTGCACCTGCCTAAGGATAAAAGTCCTGGTTGGGATGGTCTCACTAATGAATTCTTTGAGAACTCGGCCACGCAGCTGGTGAAGCCATTGGCGGTCATGTTTCAGCAGGTTTGGGAAACAGGGGTCATGCCTTCCTGATGGAAAGAAGGCCTTATCAAACTGATTCCAAAGGTCCGTTTGCCGTCAATGCTGCAACACTGGAGACCAATTTCTTTGATGGGCTCGATGTATAAAATCTTCTCCAAAGTGCTGGCGAATCTGCTTCACAAGCACCTTCCAGCTATTGTGCATCCTCTCCAATATGGTTTCATTAAGGGCCACAATATTCTGCATAATATCTTAAATGTGCAAATGGCTATTGACTATGCGTGGCACTCCAATCAGGAAGTGGTATTGATTCAATTGGACTTGGAAAAGGCGTTTGACTATGTGGACTGGTCTTTCATTGCAGATCTCATGTCTGCTATGGGTTTTGGTACTCCGATGTCTCGATTGATCTACACCATTAGTGCTGCGGCTTCTTCAAGAGTTATGCTCAATGGTGGGGTTACAGAGCCATTTGTCCTTGCACGCTCGGTCAGACAGGGTTGCCCTTTGAGTCCTCTCGTCTTTGCCCTGGCGACTCACCCGGTCCTTTCAATGTTATCCTCAATGGCGGCTTTTGCTCAGCTGGCAGGATTGTCTCTTCCTTTGGGCCAGCACTTCATTAGCCAATCTTTGGCTGATGACACCTTTATGATTTTGCGGGCGGACAGGGACAACATTCGAAAGGCATTAGATGTTTGGACGCTCTTTGGTCAGGCCTCTGGTCTTCGCATCAATGCCTTTAAATCAGCCATACTGAGTTGCACGGAGCCTGATTTACAGTCATTAGGTTGGCAGGGCCAGGTGGTTTCCCGTGGCTCCATTGTCAGGCATCTTGGATACCCATTGGGGGTGGATGTACGGCCAAAGGACCTCCTGGAGTGGATTTTACAAAAACTAGGTGTGAAGTTTATGTATTGGAAGTCGCAAGCGTGGCCATTCCATGTCCGCCTCAAAGTGGCTCAGACAATTATGCTACCAATGCTAACGTATTTCCTGCCATTGCTGCCGTGGATGCCTACTACTTTGAAGGCTCTCACTCATCCCTTTCGTTTCATGCTATGGAAGAAGGATTCACTGCAGGCAGGTATTTCGTGGATTTCATGGTCACATACATGTACCCCTAAACGCATGGGTGGTAGAGCTGTTTTGGATGCAGAAACTCATATGCTGGCTCTTCGTTGTTTTTCGTGCCATGTGTGTGGATCATCACCCGTGGACCAATATAGCTCGTTATTTTCTTGAGGACAGTGGGCTACGCCATGGTAATACACGACTTCGGGCCTCCTGGTGGCATGTCCTTAATGCTGACTCTCGATTTTCCAGTCCCTTTTCCTCTCTGTTACTGCACTTGGTCGGCTCTTGGAAAGTGGTGCTCCAAAAGGCCCGTTGGCATCTAGTGGGGGACCGCTTGCAGACTAACTCCTTTTAGTTGGAATTGTTGGCAGTATCGAGATTACTTTCATGGGAAGACAAACAGCAGCTCAGACCGAGATTTAACCGCATGGCCCGTTTAGGTGTGACCTCGATTGCGGATGCTACCCTTGTCACTCGCAATGTCCTCGCATTGTTTCGGACTGCTAGGAGACTTTTCAGGATCCCGCGCGGATACAGTGGTTTATGGGAACATTTTTTGTCGGAGTTTCAGGGTAGGCAACCCTTTCCTGCCCTGGCTGTGGATCGTCCTTGGCGGGACTGGGACCTTGCAGGCCGGTTGAGTCTGGAAAAGGCCTCTACTAATCAGGTGTATCATCTTCTCATTCAAGATCACCAATGGCTGGGTGTGAAAGCTAATACTGTTTGGGGACTGTGGAAATCGTTGTCATGGTGGCAGGCAACGCTGATGGAGGGCTGGCTGAATAAGGCACCTTTCAAATGCAAGGTCTTTCTTTGGCAGGTAATGATTGGTGGTCTTCCTCTTGCCTCGGCCCTTTCCAAGCGTCGAATCTCGAATGGCAATTGTTTCTTCTGTACCACTACTGCGGAATCGGCCCGACATCGATTTCTTTCTTGCCCGCTCGCCAAGAATATCTGGTCACTCTTGTCGCAAATTTGGTGCGCAGTGGTGGGGTCCTCACTAACTCCTTTCGATTGGGTTTTTGTGCGCCCAAAGTACCCCACACCGCCATAGTTACATATGAAGATCTTATTTCACTTTTTCTTATACTGGGAATGCTGGCACATTTGGACCACACGCAATGCTTTTCTCTTTGATTCGGCCTCTAATGTACCGAGACATATTGCCAGGCTTAAAGGGCTCTTGCATTGGCAGATAGATCTCATCCGGCACTCCGACTTGCTCCCTCGGGAGGATTTGCTTCCCTGGCATATGGCAATTGCCTCTGGGTCGTTGCCATGATTGGTGTAACCTTTTTCGTGCATTAGTACAGGGGTTTCCCACACGTTGGCCTAGAGCCCTCGTGTCTCTTGTAATCATGTAATCATGTAATCTTGTATCTTTTTTTCGTAATTAATACAATTATCTTTTACGAAAAAAAAAAAAGAGAGAGAGGGGGGGCGGGAGGGAGGGGCAGCCTCACTCAGCAATCCACTTCCTTCCTTCACCACCACAACCATCCAAGTTAATCTGCAGGTCATCATCTCTTTAGCGCACAAGGACATGCAACTGTGTTGTTGCAGCCTTGCCCTGATTTGGACTGGTAGTCATGTGGAAATTGCAAAGATGGAGAGAGAGAGAGACAAGGACAAGTAACAAACGTTGAGAGAGGGAGCACCTTCAAAGGAAAACACAGAGAGATAGTAATGGAGACCTCTTGTGGCATCGATATGGATTGTTTGGATCAGCACTTGGCTGGGGTAGAAGGTAAAGATGACTTGGATTCGGATTCGGAATCTTGGGCTGAGGATATCAATGAAGATGCTGAAGGCAATGTAGTGGGTAAACATCTCAAGGTAGCGAAGGAACCTACAGATTTGACTGTTTTGGAACCCCCACAGTAGGTTGGTTGCCCTCTTTTGTAGGAGCAAGAGGACAAGTGTGAAGGTGGCATGTCTCAGCAGGTTGTGTACCCCTTCCTCGTAGATAAATCAGACTCTTTAGTATATGCTTACTAGTGCAAATAACCTCATGCATGGTTACGCACATGCAAATGACGGAAAAGCAAGATCTTTATCGGATGGTAATCTTGTGGTGGTGGTCATGGGGAGAGAAATCATATTACAACAGATTGCAAGCTTCCATGAGGGGGCAGCCATATTTTATTTTACGGGAAGGGTTCCTTTGATTCCCTGTTTTCGAGCATGGTTGCACTCCATGCTTTTGAATGATGATGGAAGTTAGATTGATGCTTTAGGGCAAGTGCAAGCCCCTCTTGTAGAGGAGATTTATGATGGCCCTAAAGGGTGTTTTGAGATTCTCTCTCATTCTTTAGATGCTCGGGCATGCATAATGTAGCGTATTGTCTATTTCTGGATGGTCAGTTGGTCATGCTATCTCTTGGAGGCCCATGGAGAAATTTCAAGATATTCTTAGGTAGGCATGCCGGATTTGGGTGGATGTGGTTAATTTCCCTTCTCACCTGTGGCGGTTTATTCCTCTTGTTTTGAGATCTCTAGGTTAGGTCTTGGTGGAGCTTGTTTGGTTTTTCGGAACAAAAATAGAGCTTGCATGCTTTGGGATACATGCAAACCTTGACCTAATAAACTTTGTTTTGAGGCACCAGGATTGCATTGTTGGTTTTCAAGCTAAAATGGGAAACTTCTACCAGACATTGTTTCAAATGTGGCTAGTCGGGTGACTTCATTTTTGAATGTGTCCATGCTCTAGAGGTTTTGCAAAGTGTTTTGGATGTTTAGGTGGATATGCAGGAGTGTGAACTCCACTCCTCCCTTGGCACCTTTGAGGCAACACAGAAAGTCTAAATACATTCGGTTCAGATTGGGCTTGTTGCTAAGTCACGTCTTGTGTGTTAGAATTAGACACCTAAGGATGCTCCTTGGGTTTGTATGGTCAGATGACATGCTCAATAGGAAGTTGATTCAGTTCCTATGCATTCGACCTATGATTATATCACTCAAACTTTTCAATGCAAGGGTAAAGGATTCTACTCAAAACCTTAATCACAATCTTCTCGGTACTTGTAGCAAGAGTGATTGATAAAGGTGCTATAGATTCTACTTTGAGGTTTGATGCTCGTGGAAGGATCTTGCCCTCCTAAGATGCATTCCGTGCTCAGCAACATCAGTCCCGGCCACAGAGTGAAATGCAAATATTTCAAGTTGCTGAATTAGTGGATGCAAAAGGGAAAGTGGTGATCAAGTAGATCTTCCTCTCTTGTTCTTCATGAAACTTGCCTTATGGAATGTCAAAAGGGGCTTCCTTGCCTAGTAAGTAGTATAGGTTGTGGAGGACAGTCTTTGCTAGCAATTGGGATGTATTTTGTGTGGTGGAGCATAAGCAAGACTCATTGGCCAGTTCTAGATATGTTTATAAGGACTTTACGGTCTTCTTTAGTGGCCAAGTTCCTCCTAATTTTAGAATTATGTTGACTGTTTGGTCCTTGATACAACCTTCATTGGTTTGTCAGGATGTTCGAGGAAGATTCTTGGTGGTGGAGATTATGTTTGAGGTGGAGGTCTTGTGGTTGGTAGGTGCGTCTGTACCTAATAGAGATTGTCCCTAGCTTTGGGAGGATTTGCAGTCTTTGTCCATGGCTTGTTAGGGGCTTGTTGTGGGTGACTTTAATGTTTGTGTATCCTTAGAACAAGTGACTTTTCCTCACTTTGTGTTGGATGGCCTTGAGCATTAAGCATGGGATGCTTTGGCTACCTTGGCTTTGAAATAGGATATGTGGTTGTGGTTACATCCTCATGAGTCTGCTTTTATATATCGATGTCTTCAACATTCGGAAACCTGAGCTTGATGGGATAGAATGTATATTTGCCAGAGTGATTACTTCCTTCTAACAAAGATTGATATGTGGGTGGAGAGGCATCATGCCCTTTTGGATCACTACTGTAATCAGCCTTTCTTCCGTGGATGGGTGGTAAATTCCTAATTACAACTTAATTACAACAGCAAACAATTTATTCAATTCTGAAAATACGAAATTACCTACAAATTCTTGATTACAACTAATTAAAGCAATTCTGAAAATACAAATTTACCTACTGATCTTGGACAATGCACACCCGGTCAGCCCCAAAATTGGCACCCCCTTTTGGTATTTCTTTAGCTTTATTGAAGAAAATGTTGATTTATAATGGGATTCTCCTGATCCCCTTCGCAATTCAAACTCCCCTTGTTGTCCAAAGTGACCGGCAAGTCTTTAATCTGATTTGCCCCTTGATTCGGGTAATCAATTGGCCTTCACCTGCTTTGATGGAGATGGAAAATGCCCCAAATTCAATTATTTGCTGGTCCCTCTTCTTGAACAGGCTAAGAACAGCTTCAGCCTTGTTGAATCCAAGTCTTGGAGCTTCCAATTTCTGGCACGCTTCCCGAGGCTGTTGCTAAACCCTAATTTCTACTGCAGATTAGGGTTTACAGCAAAGAAATCTGAAATTTCTCAGCCTCTAGGGGTCCAAATGCTGAGATTTTCGAAGCAAGACTGAGAAATGGCTGGGAGATGAGAGGAAAACTGTAGAGAGAGAAAATTCAGAGTTTTGTTGTGAACAATGATTGAAAATCAATCAAGAGCTTGTAGATGCAAAGAACTGAAGAAAATCAGTTATTTATTGCTGTTGCTTTGTCTCAACAGCCTGTAGATGCTGTTTCCTGCTGTTGATTGATCTTCTTCTGCCCTTGGCAACCTCAGAAGGTCCTCCAATGGATACAAATCGGACCAGCAGTCTCCCCTCCCTCTCTCTTGCGGGCTGAATTTATAAAAATGCCTCTCTCCAGCCTCTAAAAAGACGTTTTTCAGTCTTGCATGGAGATTTTTGACAAGCGGCAGCCTTCCCAAATGGTTTTTCTAGCATTTTCCATAATTAAATATTAATTTACAGCCTTTAAATACTGAAAATTAATCTAATAATTATTTCGGTGCCCTAAAAAATAATCTGACTAGCCAATAATTAAATTGGCTAGGCAACTTCCATTCCTGAGTGTCTCTGTGCCATCTTTGACCATCAGATTGGCGTTAGGTACCATTGAACACCACTTCTCTAGTGTCACGAAATTGACACTTATGGCCAAATGGATGACCTAGGCCAACAAGTGTGGCATGAGATACCACCAAGTACCTGTGCGGGATAACTTGTAGCAACTTTTATCTTTGACATCCCGTGATTTCTTGGGGTCCCGGAATTGCAAATTTACTTTAATCCCGGTTGCACCTCACATGTGCAACATTTACTTAATCATGTGATTAAAAATTAATCCACATGTTAAGTGAGGTTTCAAAAATACATGTTGTCATGACAACTACCCCTTGGTTTTGGACTTGGTTCATTGATCGGTGTATGCCTTCAAGGCTCTTCTTGCTTGCTTGTCTTTGTATTTCAATCAATCTTTTCTATCGAATGATTAGTTTGTTGGTTCATGCAATGGTTGGTTGGTTAGTTTAGCACGTGGGTTCTGCCTGGGGGCATTAATACATGGCCTGTTTTTAGGGATAATGCACATGCATTGTTCCGATAGTAAGGTTTTCAGCATGGTTCTGTTTTTTGTGCTGAATTGTAGTATATGCACTCTTCGTTGGGACATTTGCTTAGTATGCAATAAGTTGGGGACAACTCTAATGATTTGGCCACTTGTTCCGAATGGCTAAAATGTAGAGTTCAAGCTCTACAAGGGGAAGAATATGCTAGCTTAAAAATTTGGGCTCGTTTGGATGCATTGCATGATGCTAATTGTCAGATTCATCACTTTTTTGCTCGTATGCATTAGAAATATGCGCTGGAGAATATTGTGCGATTGATAAATGAACAAGGGGAAATGGTTGTTGAGACCACATTCATCATCCAGATTTGAATACTACAGATCTTTGTTGGGTTTGTAGGAGATTCTATTCTTTCTGGACCCACCATTGGCATAGAGTTTGGAACCTCATATTCTCCAAATGTATGTTCAAACCCCTAGACCTGCGGATTGCTTATTGATTAAGTGCTTTCGGATCAGCACGGGATGCATGGCTACATAGTTCTCAATAGCCGGTTGGCAATGAATAGGATTAGAGATGCCCATGCAAAACCTTTATCAGCCGTCGCAGAATGGGAGCTACAACTGTGTGAGAAATGCTGAGCATCTTCATGAAGTCTAAAGCACGCTAGAATCTCTCCCGATCATCGTTAATTAAACTCCATCACCTCTCATTCACAACAACACCTTTTGATTGTGGTCATCTACCCACCAGTTCCACTTAGCAATAACCCCAACTACCCCACTACTCCCCACCACAGTGCCATGGGACTGGCACTTAGCTAAGAGGGGGGTAATGTTTACCATAGCACAGAGCAGCAGGAAAATGGAGCAGAGGAGTGGGAAAATGGAAAAAGGAGATAGCCAAAAGGGCACAGTACAAAGGAAGGAAAAGGCGCCCCGGATGAATATATTCTATTCTTGGGTTTGTAGGAGATTCTATTCTTTCTACAGATCTTTGTTGGGTTTGTGACTTGCTTCGAAATCATGTCAAGCCTAAATGGAAGGAATTAGTGAAAGTAGATATTATAGAGAAAGAAGTGGAGGATGTGCTGTGCCATCTACCGTGTAGGAAAAGGCCGGGTAGGGATGGCCTCCCTAATGAGTTGTTTACAACCAATGCGGAACAACTTAAGGGCGTGTTGACTCGCCTTTGCCAACATGTTTGAAGATTTGGATCGATGCTTGTAGATTGGAAAATTGTAGTTATTCGTTTACTGCCCAAGGTTTCTTCCTGTTACAAGTAGGATTTGGAGCATGACACAGGCTATGGTGGATGAAAGATGAAGACTAAACTCATAATGACATGGACAAGTAGAGACAAACTGTTATACAAGTGAATTAGGTTCCAAGATGGAAGCTTGGACTCATAAACATATTCTTGTGTAGGATTGACAATGACAAGACACTTAACTGAAAGTACAAAGCATCATGGCATTGTATTCATTTCATATAAAAGTGGTAGTCAAGTACAATGCTTTATAGAGTTTGGGTTGTTCCACTTTCCTCACTGTGCATATGGGATTCAGGACAACTCTTCTTGAAGCATATATTATTTGTCTATTTTTCAACACCTCCCCTCAAATGATGAGTCTCTACCCTTGCTGGCTTTTGCACCCCCTGCATGTGTACATGGACCAGGAGACTAGCTCTTTGGCAACCTAGTCAAGTTAAGGCTTGAATCTTTACATCTTGGTAGGGTTTTTACATCCACTATGGGAACCAAATTCCTTAGAATAATCTATCAGAGTTGTTGATGGCAGCAGAAGTATCTTTTTTTTCTTCTTCATTTATGAATTGACCTTGATGGTGGTCATTCTGCATATGTTGTGCTTTTTTTTTGTGAAAGCACTCACTGGCAATATGGCTAGTCTTACCACAATAATGACATTGCATCCAATTTCTGTTGTGGGTGTTGAAGCCTCGATCTCTTCCTTTGGGTCCAGTAGCTCCTTTGGTGTATAGGAGATTTTCCCTTGAGCTGGTCTCTTTTACATCTTTACTTTTAAATTTGCTTTCTTTATCAAGCGGTGAGTGCTCAATATTTTTGAGTGAGAGAGTGGAAACATTCCTTAGAGTGGACACAAGGTTCTCATATGGATCCTTGTTTACACTTGCAAGCAGTACGGCTATTGCTTCATCTTCATTAATATTCTTCTTAAGAGTTGCAAGCTGGGTTTTCAGGCTCTTGAACTTGTTAATGTGTGTGGTCATAGAAGCATTGTCTTTGATATCTAGTTTATAAAATTGCATGAGTAATTTTACCTTTGAGTTCTTTGCTTGGATACCAAACAGTCTGTCAAGTTTCTCCCAAGTGGTTCTACCATTTCTAATGCCAGATATATGATGTAGCACATCATCACTTAGTTCCCAGGCAATGATGCCAAGTGCCTTGTTATTTATTTTCTTCCATTCTTTGGTTTTGAGCTGGTCTTCTTCAACGAACCTGTCTTCATCATCTTCCCCCTTGCTATCTGCATCATCTTCAAACAGGTCCCACAAGTCCTTTCGCATCAAGTGATACATGGTCTTCTCATTCCAGGCATGAAATCCTTCACCATTGAATTTATCTATTTGCTCAAGCTTTGCCATGTTGCTAAAGTTTAGTTAACCAACAAAAGATTGTATTTTAATGTGTCAAGAGACACAAGAGAATCAGTGTCAAATTGACACTAGTTGAGTATTAATGGATACTAGTTGCTACTTGATCTGCTTTCTCTCATGAACTTCGTGGATGACTTCTGAGCTTTCTCAGGCACTTCCAGAATTGTAATGAACTTCACAGAGTATTGGTCAGTGATTAAAATGAGTGTTGATGACTTTAATGAGAAGAAATTGTGAAGAATGTCAAATTTTGAAGCTTTGGCTATGGCTTCCTGGATTAGGGTTTAGACCAAGGTCTGGTTTTTTTATTAATTTCATGAGCTATAGTGGATCATTTCAAAAGTTTTTTAATGGAAATGTAGCTCTCTTCAAGCTCTACAAAAGCCCTATGGTCTTGGCGGGAATCACATTGCGTGGAGAGAGAATCGACTGTTCGAACGAAACCAGGCGCAGATCAGCCAACATCTTCAAATTCGTGCAATGCTGAGCAACTGGGGGCCAATGCCTCACTGTAATGCCAGTTAGGAGCACCTGGAGTTCAAGAATGTTTTTCTAAAAGAGACCTTGGAGAGATATGGCCTCTATGTGGAGATACAACTCCTCTAAGTCAGGTGGGTGTTGCTGTCCACAAACACAGATATGGTAGCAACTTTCAAAACAGGCAATGCTGAGGCAATAGTTGCCCAATGTCAATGATTAAGGTGCAAGGGATGAGCTCTGGAAGAAGGGAAACACTTCTCTAGAAGGAAGTCTAGAGAAATTTGGCTTGTGGAGAGAGATATTTTGAAGGTACTGTTGGCTATGGCTGCCATGGAAGCTTTATTGAAGGTAGAATTGCAAATGAAGTTGGAGATAAGATCCAGCACTCAACGTGAGCTAGGAAGAGATGGATATGAGCTAAGCCATGCCCGACTGAGCTCTGATACCATGTTATAAGATACGAATCTAGAGCATGATACAAGCTATGGTGAATGAAAGATGAAGACCAAACTCATAATGACATGGATAAGTAGAGACAAACTATTACACAAGTGAATTAAGTTTCAAGATAGAAGCTTGGACTCATAAACACAATCTTGTGTAGGATCGACAATGACAAGACACTTAATTGAAAGTACAAAGCATCATGACATTGTATTCATTTCATATAAAAGTGATAGTCAAGTACAATGCTTTATAGAGTTTGGGTTGTTCCACTTCCCTCACTGTGCATATGGGATTCAGGACAGCTCTTCTTGGAGCATACATCATTTGTCTATTTTTCCACACTTCCCATCCACTTTGAAGTAGTGGAGGCCCATTTTAGTAATGGATACATTATAAATAATCTTTTCCAAAGTCGTTGCAAATAGATTGCAGACTGTGTTCCACAGTTAATTCATTCCCCTAAGTATGGGTTCATTAAGGGATGGAACCTCATGCATATATTTTGAATGTTCAAATGGGGTTGATTATAGCGTTTGGCCAATAGGTAATTATGATCTAGTTAGATATTGAAAAGCCGTTTGATCATGTCAGCTAGTCCTTTTTGCAGCAATTGATGTCTACCATGGGCTTCATCCCCACGAGTTTTCCTATTGACACTATTAGTCAATATGCAGTGGCAAATGTTACACTTAATGGGGGAGTCACATAAAAGATTGCTTTATCTCATTCTCTTTGTCAAGGATGCCCTCTCAATCCTTTATTGTTTGCATTAGTCACTCACCCCATGCTTTCTTTGGTGGATTGGTTGGCCAAAGATGGGGAGATTGTTGGTCTATCTCTTCATAGTGGTTCTCAACTTTTGGGTCAATCTTTGGTAGATGATTGTTTTATGTTTCTCAAGGCTGATCAAACTAATGCCAATTGGGCAACGGCAGTTTGCATTCTGCTTGGTTTGGCCTTGGGTGTTTGCATTAATACTCAATAATCAACTTTGATCTCTTGTACGGAGACAAATTTACAAGAATTGTGCTAGTAGGGAGCATTTGTCTCTAAAGGTGACATTACCTGGCTGTTGGGATATCCCATTGGTGTGGATGTGCCTCCTTGAGCATTGCTTCCTTGCCTCCCATATTCATGACAGGTTTATTCTCAAGGCGGGCTTCTTCATGTGTGGTTCAAAGTGGCTCAATCTCTCATAATTAGTATGGTTTCTTATTTTTGACCCTTGCTTTCTTGGACCAAGAAGTCTCGCTTGGAATTGGTATAGGCCATCCGTTTTATGTTGTGGAAAAGGAAAGGCAATCATTTGGTTGAGGTGTGGATATCATGGCAACATGTTACTACTCCAAAACAGTTGGGGGGAGCTGCTTTATTAGGTGTCAATCTTCATATGATCACTCTTTGAATGGCACTTTTGCAAGCTCTATGTGTGCAGAGCCATCCCTAGATTGATATTGCAAAATTTTTCATTGAGGAGATGGGTATGTCCCATGATCACACGATTATCCTTGCATCTTGGTCACATGTGCTGAATTCTACAAGGCCTCTAAAATAATCATAGTCATTTCTTTTGACTCATTTGATTGCCTCTTGGCAAGAGATGCTTTGCTTTATAGTTTGGCGTTCTCCTGACCTCTGTAGGTGGCTAATTCTTTGCAAGTAGAAGTGGTGGCCAGATCTAGTCTTCTTCATTGGCAAGATAAAGATTTGCAGCGAGATAAATTTAATTGGATGGCTTGATTGGGGATGCAAGCGGTACATGCTGTCATTCCTAGGAAGTCCTGTCTCTTTTCTTTCCAGCACATACACAAGCACTTTCAGGTGCCTAAAGGCTATAAATAGATCTAGTCGACCTTGCAAGACCATTTTCAGCAGTTTGATTCATTGCCTACTCTTCAGCCTGCTTCATTGTGGTAGGAATGGATGTTGGTGACACTAGATGATACTTAGAAAAGGTTGGCTAATTGGATCTACCACAAGATGGTAGAGGACAAGAAATGGGTCACTGAGAAAGCAAATAAAGTTTGGTGTGTTTGGGATAGCAGAGAGAAGTGGTGGGATAGACTTCTTCAATCGTGGAGGTCCAAGATTCCTTGTCAGGGGAAAGTTTTTGTGTGGAGGCTGCTTATTGGTGGCCTGCCTACTGGGGATATTCTACGGATCCGCAAGATCTCGTGGGGCCATTGTGTCTTTTGCACTAGTGATGTGACACTGATTTATCTCTTCATCTCGTGGCCTTTGGTGAGATAGATTTGGAGCGTTGTTTTCCATTTGTAGACCTTAGTGACTTGTCAACACTGGATACCCATCCGTTCTTGGGTCTTGGGCAAGATGCCTTCATTGTCTTCTTTGCACTTGGATTATGCTTGCCTTTTTCAATTTCTCAGATGGACAGCCCTTTGGCACATTTGGTGTATGCATAATGCCTTTATTATTGACTCAGCCTTGGGTATTGATGGTCATGTGGTTTGTGTTTGCGAATTAATCTTATGGCAGATTTCTTCCATGATTTCAATAGATGTGGTCCTTCCTGATGTGGCTGCTCCTTGGTTGGATATTTTTCACTCTAGTCCAGTTCTATAGGTAGCATGATCTTTGTGTTATTTTATAGTAGCCTTTATCCTTTGACTTGTGCTTGATAGGATTTTCATGACTGGCCAGTAGGCCTAATGTAAGACCTATGTACCTTATGTTTGGATGGCTTGAATGTTGGACGTAAATATTTCAACATTAATATACACTTATCCACAAAAGAGAGAGAAAGAAAGAAAGTTATATTAACGTTACATACAAAATGTCTTGGAAACTTTCTAGGTCCCAGTAAAGCTACCATCTAAGGCTATGATAAACTAATTGAGTAGGTATAGAATGGTATATAGGCTGGGTACAATTCATATGTGTTCCAAGTATGGCGTGGAACTGCCCATGGAGCTTGGTCATCCTAAAATGTCCCACATGGGTCTATCTAACATCGAGAGGCTGAATCGGCCGGGCAAGGCCCTCCGGTGGCGGTGTAGTATCCCTTGTATCCTCGACATGTGCCTCCTACGGGGGTGGGGGCTGGTTGGATGTTGGCACCGGGCTTTGCTTCTTGGTGTGGCTATGGCCAGGGTGGTCTCTCGTGGTCGGGAGGTTAGTGGGGTTGGTGGGGGCCTAGGAGTGGGGATGGTAGTTGGCTCTCGATAGAATTCTGTGAGTAGGCATTGGGCGGCTCCTTGTCTCTGCTTCGAGGTTCGGAGGAGGTGGTCTTTGTGTGGCACCGTATTCCCAGTAAGAAGAGCCCAAGGCATCTCTGGTCCTTGAAATCCATCACTTTAGAGAGTGGCCGGAATCCTTCTTTGAACAGGTAGTGGAAGTATCCCCGGATCTTGTAGTATGCTGGGTACCTACATATGTAGTGTTCTTCTATCTCTGGCTTGAGCTGGTAGATTTGGCAGATCCAATCTTCTAGGGGGAGGGGGTGGGCCCCGTATCTACCTGTCTCGACTCATAGTTGTTGTGAAGATGTACGGATCTGTTTGATGGCGCTTTTGACTCCATGGGACAAGTGTGAGTCCATGTAGCTTGGGCGGGTAATGAAGCCATCCGGAGATATGTGCAGGAAGTGCTCGTGGTAGAAAGCTTTCTTTGTCCTTAGGTCTTCTGCAAGAGTCACCTATGTCTTGGCTATGTGCAGTTGAATGATGTCCATTCTAATGATACGGTTCACCTCCTCCCAGAGCTGAGCTCCAAGTGGGGGCAATCTAGGCTGTATTGTAGTGGGGGGAGGTGGTCCATGTGTAGGCCATGTGGCCGTAGCTAGGTCTTTGTTCGGGCATACCAGCATTTAGTGTCCCCTTGCAGTGCTAGCTGTTTGGACGACTCTAGCGCGAGTCTGGGGTGGGGCAAGTCCCATAGTTAGTGCAAGAAGGCCATTGTTTGGAAGAGGGCCTCAGCTACAATGGGCGGTGCCCCCATCTCTGCTCTGATGATCTCATGTGGCACAGAGGGCTTGCTCCGGATCATTCGTGAGATCATAAGTACCAGGGGTCTCTCCGTCTACTCTCATCCCTCATAGGTGGCCTCCTCTTGAGGCAATGGCTGGTCTTGTGTGGCCCTTCTCATATGTGGTAGAGACAAGATTCCCATGTGGGAGCCCCGTACAAGAGTGTTGGTGTGACAAGAGTGTCAAATAGCCTGAGCTTTGTATGGGGCTCTTGGAATTGTATGCGGGTGCATTGGTTCTCCATGGATCCGAGGGCTGCATAGCCTCGTGTCAATCTATCTTCTGCTGCCTTTCTCAAAGTGAATCTCGGTCCTGAAAATGTAATCCTCAGATGGACGTATCTTTGAACCGCTTTCACGATTTCCCTCCCGTATGTGATGGGGGGTGTTGACCGTCTAATCCATTGGGTTGAAGTGTCGAACACCATGACCTTGGTCTTTCCCAAGTTCATGGTGAGGTCTTTATCTTGGCAGAAGGCCCGTAGTGCCTCCAATTGGGGATGTAGCCCTTTGGGTGTACTGGAGATGAGAATTATGTCGTCCGCATATAGTAAGATTGGTATCAGTATCCCTCCTCGGCTAGATCCCTCCGCTCCCAATCTATCAGAGAGAGAAAGAAAGAAAGAAAGATATATTAATGTCTCTAGAAGGCCAAAATGGCCTATGATACCATAACTAATAGGACTGATATCATCATCTCTCATCATAGAAGAAAACAATATTATGTTGAACAAGCAATCATGATGCGAATGTGTCGTATATAAGCATGCCTACGTTGTCGAGTAGGTACCCTGGAGCATTGTGCCCTACATAATGCTGTAGATCTGTCTACTATGATGCCATCTGATGATGTCCCTTAATAGCGCCTATCAGTAGGAGATGTAGTGTCTAAGGTGGTAGTGGCTGAGGGGTCAGCTATACTAAAAAAGTCCGTAACTACTCTTTGGAGGGGTGGATGTGGTTGGAGTTGCCTTTGATCCCGTAATAATGTAGTGTCTAAGGTGGTAGTGGCTGGGGGGGTCAGCTATACTAAAAAATTCCGTAACTACTCTTTGGAGGGGTATATGTGGTTGGGGTTGCCTTCGATCCCGTAATAGTGTTGCTCTAGGCCGTTGGAGCTCCAATAAGAAAAGGCCCAGACGTCTTTGGTCCTCATAGTCCATCACGTGTCTCAGTGGTCCAAAGCCCTCCTTAAAGAGGCAATTGTAGCGGCCTCGGATATCATAGTATACAATGCATCTACAAATGTAGTGTTCCTTTGTCTTTGGCTCCCATCCACAAAGTTGGCACATCCTCTCATTTGCTGCAACATGGCTCCATTGACCTGTTTCAATCATCAACTGACGTGATGAGGTGCGGATCTGTCCAATAGCAACTCGAAGCCTGTGAGAAAGTTGAGCATCCATATATCTTGGCCTCACTATGAAACCATCATGGAAAAGTTGCAAGAAGTGACATTGGTATTGTGCCATCTTTGTGCCTAATGGGAAAGGGGACTTGGACCAAGTCCTCTCTGTCTCCACTTTAGTGATGTCTGCTCTCATCACTCTATTCAACTTTGAACGGTTGAGACTCAAAGTGGGACAATCAAGGCTATAATCGAATGGTGGCAGTTTGTCTATATTCATGCCATTGAAGTTCAACCACATGCTCATATGTGCATACCAACATTGTCTATCTCCTCATGTTGCAAGCTGTCTTGAAGACTCTAGAGCTAGCCTAGGGTATCAGTCTTTAGGGAGCTACCATATCCTTTGTAGGAAGGTGATTGCCTAGAATAGTGCCTCCACTACCATGGGTGCTGCACCCAACTTTGCTTGGATGATCTCCTGTGGTACAAAGGCTTTCGGCCTTATCATACATGGTATCATCATGACCAGTGGTCTCTCCATATGTTCATAGCCATCATAATCTTGTTCTTCAGGACCGTTATAGTCCAATGAGAGGTGCTCGTCTAGTATGGTAAAGGCTCGGGCCCCAAATGGCTGCTCCATAGAGTAGTGTGGGCATAACTAAAGTATGCCACATTTTGGTATGGGGCTCTTGGAACTGTATGTGTGCACACTATTGCTCTAGAGTGCCCAAAGCTACATATGTCCATGTAAGCCTAGCCTCTGAAGTCTCCTGCTATGAAAACTATGGTCCTTTGAAAGTGACCCTAGGGTATATATATTGTCTAACCATTTCCATAGACTGACTATCATACATAAAGTGATGCTCTGAGCGTGTCACCCAAGCTATTGAGGTGTTAAAGCCCATAATTTTAGTCTTTTCAAGATTAACCTTGAGGCCTTTCTCTTCACAAAACACATGCAATGCTTCCATATGTCGCTGTAGCCCCTCCGGTGAATTTGAGATGAGCACAATATCGTTTGCATATAACAAAATTGGGATCAATACCCCAACCAAGTTGGCTCCCATACCACCCCATCTTTGTATGTAATTTGAAATCTTGTCAATGTACAATCCAAACAACAAAGGAGAGAGCGGACAACCTTGCTTTACACCAACTGTGCTAGACACTGAGTCTGTTGTGCCTCTAGGCACTTATACTCTACATGTCACTGTCTCATACAATGTATAAATACACCACTGCATATACTTTGGGACCCCAATGGTTCGCAACCTCTGTATGAGTCTTGAACGTGGTACCATATCAAAAGCTTTGTGGAAATCCATGAAACAACAATAGATTTTTTGCCTTAGTGATTGTCCCTCCTCAATCAAGGCCCTCAGCGTGAATATATGGTCAAATGTATTGTATCCTTTGTGGAAGCCAGCTTGTCCTACAGACCATATCCCCTTTGTTTCAGCCCATCAACTCAACTCATGCTCCACAATAGAGGCATATATCTTTGCTAGCATACAGCCAATCATAATAGTGCGGTAGTTGTTAGCAACCAATGGATCTCTACTCTTAAAAATTGGCACTATTGTGTGGTCGCTCCAACTTGTTGGAAAACCCTCACATACAGCTCTATTGAAGATATTTGACTAGATAGGGGCGAATGCATAACATTCATGTGCAAAATGCTCTACCACAAGGCCATCTTGATCATGTGCTCTCTCATTGTTTAACCTCGAAATGACATACTCCACCATTTTTTCCGTAAAGAATCCACACTGTGTTGGCCTAGAGTTTGATGGATAGGGAATCTTGTCTTGTAAGGGAAGATCATGCAGTGCACTAGCATGTTCATGCCATATCGTAGGTGATGTTTACTGAATTGGGGTTTGTCTACCATGAAATTTCCTCCATGCCTTCTTACTGTCCTTGCCCAAAAAGAGCTGATACATCTCAAACTCTAGTTTGAACTTTGGCTAGATAATCCCTCTTCTTTTTTCACACAAGACGATAGAAGACATTCCGTGCATGCTTGTGTGCATGTCCCTAGTGTAACATCCCTCTATAGGCGGGTCCTAGTTTGTCTGCACTCATTATCATACCAAGCATTCTGAGGGGTAGTGCATCTGCGTGGTGCACTAGAGCCCATCTTACATGGGAATGCCTCTGTAGTTGCTGTATGTAAAACCTTTGCTAGAGATTTAGTGACATCCTCTAGTGGTTCATGCTGGTCTAGTTGGCTTAAGCCATCTCGTATTGCATCACTATAGATATGCGAAGTTTGCTCTATAAACTCAGTGTGCAGAAATGTGTGTACTTGTATGCATGTTTCCTATATTTGACCACATGCTAGGGTGAATTTTAGGATTGCATGGTCGGCTGATAGATTGGCCAACCGGCTTGTCAGATATCTCAAAATGCTTAATTTCTGGAATTAACATTGGCGAGTGCATTACATAGTCCACAATGCTGGCTCCCTTTTTGTTGTTCCAACAAGTGAAAGCATCAGCTTCCGGCCATCTTGATAAGCCATTGAATAGAGCTAATCCATGAGCACTTCCTAATGCTAGCAAATGGGATCGATATGCTATCATGTCCTTATCTTGAGATGTGTTGTCAAGCCCTAATTCCAATGCCGACTCTTAAGCATCTCATGTTTAGTATCATAAAAGGCTGACTGCTCACTTCCTGTTCAAGCATTAAAGTCTCCCAATAGTAGTATGTCTCCAATGCTTCTATACCGCATAATGTCCTCATGTAGTACTTCAAATGGTGATCCCTCCCTAGGGGAAAATTTTGAATAGGCAGGTGGGAAGTAACATATTGCAACATATAGATCCCTTGGGCACCCTATCCTTAGCCTTACCCACATATATCTAGCCTGCGTATCTCATGACACCACATGGATCATGTCTTGGAGGCTCTCATGATAAAAAATAGCCACCCCACCCAACCCTTTGGTTTCCCTTGGCCTAGGAGGCTAAGGCCTATAAACACCCTCCCATTTGTATCCCACAACATCCGGTAATCTAGAACTTACACATTGATGTGTCTTTGTATACATAGCTATGTCTATCCCATGGAAAGTATCCTCAAAATAACAGGCATCAAGTCTCATTGAACCATTTCAATTCCAAAGGGACATCCTTAACATCTCATAGGCTGCGTACCGTTATTGTGACCTTCGTTCTGCTTTATTTAACTATGGATCGGACAGTAGTTGCTTTTTAACTGCCAAAACTCTGTAATTAATTCTAGCAGAAAGAAGACTTGAGGAAACTAATGTGTATAGATACTTATCATGATCTAAGCTCTGTGATGTTTCTTATTGTGCTTATTGATCTGTTTACTTGTTCCAGAATGCATCTGCTACAATTGTGGAGGCATACAATTTGTCACCGAACTTGGTTTGTCCCTCATAACTGACCTTAATACATTTTTCCTGGAGAGACTTTTATCTCTGATGTTGGATGTAGGGCAATTTATAATAATGGTTTCCTGTCTAGACACCTTTTTGAAAATGTTTGAACATGAGTAGGATTTGGACTTCAAAACACTTTTGGAAGAAAGTCCTAGACACGTTTAAAAGTTAAAGAATAAATATGTCATCCCCTAGGGTATTCAAAGGCTCCATTTTTTTAATGGGGCGTTTGAAATGTTATTGATGCTATTGTTTACTGCCTTGCATGGTGACAAGATCTGCCAGTGGGCCAACAGTGGAGTCAGAATTTAAGTATTGGATTTGACTTTCCTATGTGGATACAGTATCTTTTTGCTGGCAAGATAGATACAATGAAAGAGCCACCCTATTGCAAAACAGAGAAAGGTTGCTTCTCTTGTTTTATGGTGGAGATTGTTGGCTTGTGGATGATTATGTGAGAATTCATAGTCTTACCAATACTTTGGACATAATGCTTCATACATGTGGAAGATGCATATTCTCTCTTTCTTCTTAAAGGGAAGATATGATATGGAAAGATCAAAATGGATGAACTTAAAAGAGAGTAGCGGATCAGTGATTGGGAATGTTCTGATCTGCATTTGGGATCTACCTTGTTTGACTTACCACAACAACATGACAAGTTATTTAGTATTAGAGCCAATATTGGATCATGAAAAGCATGTTGTATAACTCCATATATTTGGAGAGTTTGATTCAACTATGATACATTTTTTGAAAGGCAAAGTCACCAAGCTGGGACGAGTTTACAATGTTCTCTTAACGGCTACCAATTATTCACTGACTGCACTGTTCAGAGGATCAGTGTGGCTGCTTGACATTTGAAGATAGTCATTAGAAGTGGTATAGATCTCCTCTATATTTGGAGAGTTTGATTCAACTATGATACATTTGTTGAAAGGAAAAGTCACCAAGCTGGGATGAGCTTACAATGTTTTCTTAGTGGCTACCAATTATTCATTGACTGCTTAGTGGCTACCAATTATTCATTGACTGCACTGTCCAGAGGATCAGTGTGGCTGATCGACACCAGAAGATAGTCATTAGAAGTGGTATAGATCTCCTAACCCAGCCTTGCTTGCTTTGGACTTCTCTTGGCACTTATAGGTTATTTAGCATTGTGCACCATGCTGTCTACTGTGGAAACCCTTAGAATCCTTTTGAAGCTTATTTCATGGCCCCTGGCCCCTTTAATCATCTGGACATTTCTCTCTTCCAATATTCTTCAGCTCTTTCTAAAGATCCTGCACCTGTAGGCCTCCTACAGTATTGTGGTTCTTCTTTTTTGGAGATTGCAGCATTGTCTCCATGCTTAGGAGTTTTGGTTACTTTATGGCTTTATTTCTTAGAAATGGACGTGCCTTTTTTTTCACCTGAGATATAGCTGCTTGGCTGATAGAGATGTCTTGCCATAGTCTACAAGGATATTGTCTTTTTTTCAATATTACACTATCTGCATCCAGGATTGACAAGACTTAGGTTGTGATTTCAATAATGTGGATACCTGTGGCGTGCCCTCTCCAACATGGTAACTAATTGAGAATCTTAACGTATGGCACTACCTGGAAAGCATTATACCACAAAATCATTCTGATAATGAGAGAGTGTAACTGGAGGACCTTTGCTGCATGCCAGCCTTTCCTTTACTAATCAGCCAGGAGGGAGTATAATCCTCCTCGATTGGCCGCTTCTGTTGCCCAAAGTGAGGCACGATATCATTTGTTTCCTGCATTGTGTCTTCTACCATGCCTAGTTCATGGCGAGAATCTGAAATCAATGGTGTGTAAAAGATTGGTGATCTTATACTTGATGCTTGCGAGGTTCATAATCATTACAAAAATGTTAGACTGATATAACGAGTCCTGCAGTTCTGAAATATATAAAAACAATTTGTCATTGGGTCTCAGCCTCTCCAACATGGTAACTGATGGAGAGTCCCAATCCATGGCACTAAGTGGAAAGCATTATACCACAAAATCATGATGATAATGAGGCAGCATAACTGGAGGACCTTTGCTGCATGCCAGCCTTTGCTTTGCTAATCAGCTAGGAGGGAGTGCGATCCTCCTCCATTGGCTGCTGCTTCTGCCCACAGTGAGGCACAATATCATTTGTTTTCAGCTTTGTTTCTTTTATCATCCTCAATTCATTGTGAGAATCTGCAATTAATGGTGTCTAAAAGATCAGCCATCTTATACTATGATGCTTGCAAGGTACCTGAAACTGGCCTGTAAATCTGATCTATAGGGCAATGAACATAAACTGACAGCACAAACACTATTCAATTCTGCAAAGAAAATAAGCGATACAGAGAACCTGAGAGCTAGAGTGCTCTTCCACAGTAGATGACACCAGATTGGCCCTCAAGGTGAGCACCTGTTATGGAATCTCTTTAAAATTAAAGACGAGCCTTTACACGAACCACTTGTGACCTGCATGTGTGATCAATGCGGCTGTCACAGACCAGCACTCTTTTTTGCTAATGATTCCTCACATGCACAGCTCTTCAATGGACCAGATTCATTCCAACTGCTATGCCCTTACATAGTATCTGCATCCAAGATTGACAAGACTTAGGTTGTGAATCATGATTTCATAATGTGGATGCCTGTGGCTCACCCTTTCCAACATGGTAACTGATTGAGAGTCTTAATGCATGGCACTTCTTGGAAAGCATTACACCACAAAATCATGATGATAATGAGACAGTGTAACTGGAGGACCTTTGCTGCATGCCAGCCTTTTCTTCACTAATCAGCTAGGAGGGAGTACAATCCTCGTTGATTGGCTGCTTCTGCTGCCGAAAGTGAGGCACAATATTATTTGTTTTCAGCCTTGTTTCTTCTGCCATGTTTAGTTCAGGGTGAGAATGTGAAATCAGTGGTGTATAAAAGATTGGCGATCTTTTGCTTGATGCTTGCAAGGAACATAAATGTTTAGTAAAATGTCGACTGATATAAGGAATCCTGCAGTTCTGAAATATATGAACACAATCTCTCATTGGGCCTCATATGCTGATAACTTTTTTTGGCCCCAATGAAGGAAGAAACTCATGCATTTGCTGCTGATGTATTGTTGCAACAACAGAGGTGAATCTGCTAAGTCACCCTCCTCCATGCAGTTCACATCCATTGGTCAATATTGTTGAAAGCTCATTAGAAACTTCCCTTTCTTTTGTGTCAAAGTCAGTTCAGGAACCAAAATCCCATATGGTTCCTCAACTTTATGCTAAACTTCATCCAGCCTCTAGCACCTCTCTCTGAAAGGGTCTAAGAAGACTGACACTGAAAACATTTCGGATCATAAAATGATCTGATAGCTAAAGTCTATAAGCTACGTTGGTGATTATTTGGAAAACAGACAAGAGAAGGAGTCATGCTTTGCAAACTCTAATCCACTGCAATGACATCCAAGTGTTCTCTATGGCTGCATTATGTTTTTGCGTAAGTCTTTTGGAGAGTTAATCTTGCTTTCCAAATTCGACTCATGCATGTGGATCTATATCATTGATGATAGACAAAAGTATCCTATTGAACATCAAGATGTTCTTATGGAACAATCCAACCATATGATCTGCTTTTATCTACTTCCTCAATGGAATGAAATGCTTTTGCTTATTGAATCTCCATAAAACATTCCACTTACTATCATTCTTTGCTGGTGCTTTAGGAAGTCTCAATATAAGACTCATAGCTATGCTTTCCCACTATCTATCCTTAACCAGCAAATGGGTGCAACAAACCCAGTCCCTTCTTACATACAATGCAAATCCCCTACAAAAGCATCCATCTTTTGTGTCAAAGCTGGCGAGGCTTAACTTCTTTCACTATAGCATCAATATATTGAGACCCTCCAACTCTAGGCCTCAATTGCTTTGTAACATCAAAGATGACCATGCATCATAAGGAACTCTCTTATGACACCTTGCATACTTGTAATGCCATGCAACTGCCATGCATTCTACTATGAAAACTTGGCTACAGCCGAAGTTCCCGTACATCTCATTTTGTGGCCTGAATGCCTCCAACATATCTTCTTGCATCCCACTTTGAATACAACCACTGTGATTCTGAAGCACACCTTACTAGGCAAAAACCTAGACAGCCTTAGCTTTCAATCCTGAACCACTTCCAAAGTATCTTGGATGCTTAGATGATGGTGAAATAGTTTGCTGTCCTTGAATTATTTGCTTGAAATTATTGCCTCATCCAACTAATTCAGCACCTTGCCCAAGATTGAAATTCTGCAAAGAAGCACTTGCACAGAAGGCATACCTAAAGGCTGTCCAACTCAACACCTGCATATGTTTTTCTTCTTAGAGGTGCATGCATGCCAAGTCGTCATAGTGACAGATTGACACACCCCCATATCATCTGCGTGATTTGTCTTGAAACTCACACCCACAATCAATATGTTGGGTGTAGACACCAACATATGCAAAAGCCTTAACTCAAGTCCACCACTAAAGCATGCAGCGTAATGAGCACATGGATCTGTTAAGCTGTAAAAAACTGCGCAATAGCAGACTGTGTCATATTTGCAATTGCTCTAACGTGTGATCTTTCCACAACCATATTTGTGTTTGAGTATAATTTCCCATACTCACAAATGGCAACATTCTCTGGTGCACCTAGCAAGCAGGGCAAAGAATCTTTGAGCAAAGACACCTCTTATGATACTAGCATACACCCTCAATTATGCCTTTGCAAAGAAGTAATCATTCTACACAACTAGGAAACATTGTCACATCACTCTGACTCATGTCACTTGCTTGTTTTAACAAAACTTCTAGTTAAAGCTCAAAACCAAGCGGTAAAACATTAACGGTGCTAGCCAAAAACAAAACCAAGCATGAATCCACATACTTTACACAAACATCATGCTCCACTGGATGCCTTAATCACCTTTAGTCATTGCATACACTCAGTTCAACCAAACATGCACTTAACATGCATCAACTTGTACTTTCACTTATATGTTCTTCTTAATGAGTTGCTCACTCCATTTATGGCCATTCTATATGGTCCACATCCAGCAGTAATCGTAAGCCATGAACAAATGAAAATACTTGATGCATCTAAAACACATATTGCTGAGATTTGATTTAAGTGTTTGCACCTGAGCAACCATATACTCACCCCCTCGGTAAAGTTGATCCCAACAATGGAACCATGAAACTGGCCTTTAGAAAACTTAAGGGCAGTAATCATAAACTTGATGTGCAAAATTCTTAACCTTAATCATGAAATCTGCAATAAAACTCATAAATCACGATGTACTTAGACACTCTTTACAAAGTTCCTTGTACTCATGTATTCTTACCTCAAGGGATTTCTTGGAGGTGTAATTAATAGAAATCTCTTGTCTTGACAAAAGAAATCTGCAATAAAACTATCAACACACTGAATAGAGGCGAGCTAATATGCTCTTACTTAGAGACACACAACACAGATTGGCCCAAACCTTGGTCCCCCTTGCAATATTTCCTTAAGATTACAAGAGCCGTACAATAGAATGCAAAAATCTGAAATTTTACTTAGGAAACTTGCGTTTGCCCAATTATGCTTTCGTTGAAGATATTTTTTTCAATTGTGGTCTGGGAGAGCTCTTACAATTACCTTGTAATGTTAGCCCATCACTACTTCGGGGTCTTCTTGCTTACATGTCCTATTTTGGCTGTTGATGGCTAGTTTGAATTATGAGTGAGGTAGCAATTGAGCACCTTCCTATTCTGTTATGGATGCATAGAATCCTTTATCGCCATATTCATCAGACACCCCTTGCTATTTATGCAGGAGGGTTAGCTTATAGCTTGATGCATTCAGTGTAGAGTGCCAATAGACTATTACCAGTATCTTGTTGCTGTATCCGCTCTTCATAGATTAGTTCAGCATTGTGTGCTCATTAAGTCACAATTTGGTCTCACCAACTAAGACCTGTAATAAATAAATACTACAATTGACCATATTTTCCTTGAAATGATAAATTTCTGCACAATCTCTTCAAAGCACACTATGTATGCGGACTAAGACTTTTGCCTACGGCAAACTCTTTGCCCTCTATGGAGAGAAGTGTTGTACACAGCCTGCATGCAACCCTAGAAAACAAGTCTACATTGAATAGAGAAGCTTCAAACAGTCACTGGTGATAAACACTTCAACTCTTTGCATATAGAAGAGAGAATACAATTCATCACTAGATTGGTTGTTCAGACAACTGTTGTATTTGTAGTATATTTAGACACTCTCTTGTGAGTTCCTTGCACTTTGTATTTTAACTCGGGGGTTTTTCTCCAAGCTATTACTAATAGTTTTTTCTTTATATGGCAAAAAAGAAAAATGTACACTATGCTTATTAAAGGTGGCCTTAGTGGAAAATTCTTATTATGCAACATATATATTAAATAATTAATAAATTAGAAAGGGAGAACTCTATTAGTGAATAATACTTTTACATAATTCCATATCCATATGCCTTTGTTGTATAGTAAATGTATGAGAAAATGTAACCAGTCTTCCTTCTCGGATAGGGTGGTAAATAACTTGATTAAGTACTATTTACAGTGATTAACAAATTCACAAAACTGAAATGCACACTTTACCTTATAATCTTGGACTTTGGACATCCTATTAGCCCCAAAACTGGTACCCCTTTCAGTATTTATTTAGCTTAATTGAAGAAGAAGTTGATGTACAATGGGATTCTTCCAATCCCTTTTAGTATTCCAACTCCCCTTGCTGTCCAAAATGACTAGCAAGTTTTCAATCTTATTTGCCCTTTGATTCGGGCAATCAATTGGCCTTCACCCGCTTTGATGGCGATGGAAAATGTCCCAAATTCAATGATTTGCTGGACCCTTCACTTGAATTTGACTAAAAACAACTTCAGTCTCATTGAATCCAAGTCTTGGAGCTTGCAATTTTTTGTATGCTTCCCAAGGTTGCTTCTAAATCCTAATTTCTGTTGCTGTAGATTAGCGTTTGCAGCAAAGAAATCTGAAATTTCTTTGCCTCTGGTGATCTCAATGCTATAATCTTCGGAGCAAGGCTATAGAAAGGTTGGGAGATGAGAGAAACTGATGAGGAGAGAGAAAAGTCAGACTTTCTAGAATTGAAGAAAATCTGTTATTCACTGTTGCTGTTGGGTATTTTACTCACGCCTTACTTATGCCTACGCTCATATGGGAGTGTCGGTGATCAGTAGGACACTGGGGCACTTTTTACTCTCGGTAGGAGAGGTTTTTTCCCCCAGACTTATGGTCTTATTATCGTATGTACTTATGTGCTTATGTTACACACATTTAGGCACTTAGTGTGTGTCGGGTGTGAACACCCCCCTACAACCCTAGGTTTAAGGGTTGTACTTTGTACTTTCAGATTACACTCATTTAGTCTATTCTGGTGGGTGTCATGCTTCAACTCTGTCTCTCTCACTCTCACACTGTCTACTGAATTTGGCTGTATCTCGATCCTCTACTCTCACATTTGGTATCAGAGCGCAGCTCTGAACTCAGCTTCTGCAGCACACGCTAGTCCTGCTCCAGGCCGCTGACACACAGCTCCATGCAACGTGTCTCCAGGGCACAGGGTCTGACGCTGCCTGACGTCAAACCTTGTCAGACGTCACGTCAGCACAGGTACAGCCTGTCGTCAGTCCTGTCAGCAGTCAGGCGCTGTTCCTCAGTGCTGCCTCAGCACAGTACAGCTTGTCGTCAGCCTTCACCAGTACCCTGCCCGTCAGCAGTCGTTCGTCAGCTCGCGAGCAGCACCACCAATCCGCCAGGGCCCGTTTCCTGGAAACGAAGTTTCCTCTGCGCTCGTGACCACGAACTGCTCTCCGACCCGCGTCAGAGTTGCTGCCCGCCTACACGCGTCAGATTCGCGACCTGCCCTGTCCATGCGCAGCCCGCCTGCCCATCACGACTGGTCAGCCCGTCAGACGACCTGCTCCCGCCTTCCCACCAGTCTACGTCACGTCAGCAGCTCGCGACGTGCTTCACGCCCAGGTAAAATTTTCAAAATTATTGTTATTCCAGCCCAGAATAAAATTCTGGAAGCGGCGGTTCACACGCGGTTGGCACAGATCTACTGGAAAAATAAATTTCATGCAAATTTCTGGACTGAATGGTCAGAAATTTTGGGGCTTTTGTGTATTTGGAGGACAGATGCATTTAAACTGCTGATACAGTCACAGAATGACTGTTTTTGACAGAGATTTTGGCAAAAATTTTGGGGATTTATTCATAACAGTGTTGCACTGCACTGTTTGCACCTTGGGAAGCGTGCAGTAAAGGACAGTTTTCTGACAGAGTACGCCCTTGCACATCAATTGCAGAAAAGTATTTGCTGCAATTTCTGGAAATTTGCAGATTTCCAGTTCGAACTGCTTTGACATTGCTCATATTGTTTTTGGAAATTTGTCATCATGGCAAATCAGGGAGGTGATGTTTTTACGTATGTATCCAAAGAGGATAGACTGGACGGAAACAACTATTCCCTTTGGTCATTTATGAAGAAAAATGTATTAGTGGCCAAGAATTTATGGGATTATGTGAGTGGAGAGGAAACTCGGCTGGGAGTTGTAGCTCCCGCTACTCCTCCTCCCCATGGCGCACGTGGACAACGGGGACCTTAGCCCGCTCCACCTCAGCCACTTCCTCCAAGAACTGCAGCTCAAAAAGCTTGGGATACCCGTGATGCACAGGCCTTGTCGCTGATTGCTTTGGCAGTTCAGCGGTCCATCATACCTCATATCTGTTCGGCATCTTCTTGACGAGATGCATGGTTGACTTTGGAGCATATGTTTGCAAGAAAAAATGAGACACGGATCTCTTTCTTGAAGAAAGAGTTGGAAACTCTGAAGATGCATGAAGGTGATTCTATACAGGATCACTTAAACAAGATTCAGGACTTGAGGGAGCAGCTCATGAATGTAGATGAGTATTTTTCGGATGCACAGTTGATATCCACCACCTTGAATTCCCTACCTCCTTCGTACTTGTCTTTTCATATTGCATTGAACCTCACAATGAGGATTGCTGAGCACCCACTCACTTTTATTCAGCTGGTTAGCTTGCTTCTAGAGGAGGAGCAAACACGGAAAAATAGTGGTGTGGATGCTATAGTCTCTGAGCAGGCTTTTGTGGCACGACAGAAAGGGAAGAACAATAAGGTGAAAAATGCTCCACAGAGTTCTGGCACTTCGGGCACATCGTAGAATCAGTCACAAGGGGGGACGTAAGCAAAGAAAGGAAAATGTCATTATTGTAAGAAGCCTGGTCACTATATCACTGAGTGCAGAAAGCGCATTGCCAAAGAGAAGAAGGAGGAGTCAGGAATGTCTGTTTCTACTACTCCTTCCACTGCTAGTGAGTCCGCGTCCTTTGTTGTGGACAGGGACTATTGTTTTTACACTTGCAGTTATGACATCTCTTGGGCCGATAGAGCACTTAGCTCTACAGAGGATGCTGACACTTGGTACTTTGACAGTGGTGCTTCTAGACATATTACATCTCGCAGAGATTTGTTTGCTTCAGTTAGTGCACCTCCCGTTGGGAAATCGGTACAGTGTGCCAATAATGCATCATACCCTGTTCGTGGTATTGGGGAGATTCAGCTCACAGCCATTGATGGCTCTATTATCCGCTTGCAGGATGCTTTGTTTGTGCCTGGAATAAATAAGAATTTGCTTTCTATTTCTTCTTTGGCACGTTGTGGTATGCAGGTCACTTTTGATGATGACCGTTGCATGGTTCGAGAAAAAGAATGCATGACATTGGTCTTGACAAGATCTTTGTGTCATGGTTTATATGAGTTGGATGCTCTTTCAGTAGATCAGTCAGCATACTTGACATCCACTCTTACTCCTGCTATGATACAGGCGGAGTTATGGCATGCTCGTTTAGGGCATGTAAACTTTGGCAGCTTGATGCTTTTACAGCGTACTCAGATGCTGGATGGCTTACCTCTCTTGGAGAGACCTCCTGAGCACTTATGCGAGGGATGCATTTTGGGGAAAATGCATCGTTTCTCATTTCCTCGTGATGTTGCTTTCAGGGCAACAACCAGATTGGAGTTGATGCATTCATATGTTTGTGGGTCTATGCAGACCATGTCATTGGATGGTTGTTATTATTTTGTGACATTCATTGATGACTTTACACGTTTTTGCTGGGTCTATTGTTTGAAAAAGAAGTCAGAAGTGTATGATGCATTTTTGGCTTTCAGTGCACTTGTTGAAAACCAATCTGGATGCCACATTAAGACTCTCCGTTCGGACCGAGGGGGGGAATACATGTCCTCTATGTTGAATTCTTTTTTGCAGCAGAAGGGCATAGTACATCAGTATACTACAGCTTATACTCCACAGCAGAATGGGGTAGCAGAGAGGAAAAATCGGTCACTCATGGAGATGGCCAGATGTATGCTGAAGGCAAAGAGCTTGCCTCATAGTTTTTGGATGGAAGCAGTCATGTGTGCTTGCCATATTTTGAACAGATGCCCTACCAAAGCCTTGAAGACCATCACACCATTTGAGACTTGGAACAGCCGTAAACCTTCTGTTGGTCACTTTCGTACCTTTGGGTGTCTTGCCTATGCCCATATTCCACAGGTACTTAGAAGAAAATTGGACAACAAGGCTGTTAAGTGCATTTTTATGGGATATAGCAATGAGAGCAAAGGCTATAGACTCTATGATCCCGTTACTAAGAAGGTTTTTGTCAGCAGGGATGTTGTTTTTGATGAAACATCAGAATTATCCTTGGTTGGTTTGGACACATATCAGGCTGCCCGTGATGTTTTTGAAGGGCTGCTGCCCATTACTTTTGGTGATTCTGCTGGAGGTTCACAAAATGAACCTAATGTTCAGCCAGCTGCTCCTATGGAAAGTGCAGAAATTCAGCCATTGGCTGATCGGAATACTCAGCATAATGCTGAAACAGAAATTCAGCAAGAGCTTGCACACAGCCAAGATGCTAGACAGCTACCTAGATGGTATTTGCAGACTATGCAAGATAGTCCTTTGGATGCACCCATGGCTGGTCGTACTAGAAGGCAAACTCGTTTGCATGATTCAGCACATACTGTGGAGTTTATTATGGCAGCAAGTACTTTTGATAATGAAGAGCATGAATGTTATGAGGATGCAGAACACAGTGTGGATTGGAAGGCAGCCATGCAAGCTGAATTAGATTCTATTACTAAGAATCACACTTGGGATTTGGTGTCCTTGCCATTTGGGAAGAAAGCCATTGGAACAAAATGGGTCTACAAATTGAAAAGAAAAGCAGATGGATCCATAGATAAATACAAGGCACGGCTGGTAGCTAAAGGCTACGCACAGAAAAAGGGCATTGATTATGAGGAGACATTTGCTCCTACTTCTCGTATGACGACCATCAGGTCTATGATTGCTTTGGCTGCACATTATGGTTGGACAGTTCATCAGCTAGATATCAAGACTGCATTTTTGCATGGGGAACTTCAGGAGGAAGTTTATGTACAGCAGTCCATTGGTTTTGCAATTGAAGGCTCAGAACATTTGGTATGCAAGCTAAAAAAGGCACTATATGGTTTAAAACAAGCTCCTAGAGCTTGGTATGAAAAGATAGATGCTTTCTTGCTTGGTCAGGGTTTTCTAAACAGTTCATCTGAGTCTACCCTTTACGTATGTAAAGAAGGGGGATCTATGCTGATTTTATGTCTTTATGTTGATGACCTTTTGCTCACTGGAACACATGCTGATCAGATTTCAGCATTCAAACAAAATTTGCAGCAAACTTTTGACATGTCTGACTTGGGAGTTTTGCATTACTACTTGGGCATCCAGTTCATATATACTGCTCGAGGTATTGGGTTATCACAGTCAAGGTATATTGGGCAGCTTCTTGAGAAATTTGGCTTACAGGATTGCAAGCCAGTTTGTACTCCCATGGAACCTGGACTGAAACTGTCATTACATGATGACAGTGATTTGTTTGATATACATACATATGCTCCTGCAGTTGGATGCCTTTTCTATCTATGCAATACTAGGCCGGACATACAGTTTGCAGTTTCAGCCTTGAGCAGGTATATGCATCAGCCACGTATGTCACATTGGCAAGCTGTTAAGCGTGTTTTCCGCTACTTGCAGGGTACTCGTTCTCTTGGGTTGCTTTATGCCAAGGGGGGACCACTGCATTTACATGCTTACAGTGATTCTGATTGGGCTGGTGATTATGATACCGCCACTCTACTAGTGGCAATTGTTTCTTTCTTGGCACTTCTTGCATTTCTTGGCTTAGCAAGAAACAATCCACTGTTGCCACATCGTCATGTGAAGCAGAATACAAGGCAGCTTTCACTACCACAGTTGAATGCATATGGTTAGACGCTTGCTAGCTGATTTGGATGTATCTGTTACTGAGCCTACTCCTTTGTTCACTGATAGTCAGAGTGCCATTGCAGTGGCACGGAACCCAATGTTTCATGCTCGCACGAAACACATTGAGATTCACTATCACTTTGTCAGAGAGAGGCTACATGCAGGTGATATCAGCCTTGTCTATTGTCCTACCACCAGTAATGTGGCAGACATCTTCACCAAAGCTCTTCCTCGTGACAAATTTGAAGCATTTCGCGATGCTTTAAATTTGATATCCTTTGGTGGCGGATGATTCTTGTACTCTTGATCACTCTTCACTCCAAGGGGGTTTGTTGGGTATTTTACTCACGCCTTACTTACGCCTACGCTCATATGGGAGTGTCGGTGATCAGTAGGACACTGGGGCACTTTTTACTCTCGGTAGGAGAGGTTTTTTCCCCCAGACTTATGGTCTTATTATCGTATGTACTTATGTGCTTATGTTACACACATTTAGGCACTTAGTGTGTGTCGGGTGTGAACACCCCCCTACAACCCTAGGTTTAAGGGTTGTACTTTGTACTTTCAGATTACACTCATTTAGTCTATTTTGGTGGGTGTCATGCTTCAACTCTGTCTCTCTCACTCTCACACTGTCTACTGAATCTGGCTGTATCTCGATCCTCTACTTTCACAGTTGCTGCCTTGTCTCAACAGCTTGTAGATGCAAAGAACTGAAGAAAATCAGTCATTTATTATTGTTACTCTATCTCAACAGCCTGTAGATGTTGTCACATGCTGTTGATTGGTCTTCTCCTGGGCATGGCTACCTCAGGAGGTTCTCCAATGGCTACAAATCAGACCAGCAACATCTCCTTCCTCTCTCTTGCAGGCTGAAGATACTAAAGATGCCTCTCTTTAGTCTCTAAAGACGTTTTTTAGTCTTGCATGGGCATTTTTGACAATAAGTGGCAAGCTTCCCAAATGTTTTTTCCAGCATTATCTATAATTAAATATTATTTTTAGTCTTTAAATATTGAAAATTAATCTTATAATTATTTCAGTGCCGTGAAAAATAATTTGATTGGCTTATAATTAAATTGGCTAGGAAACTTCCATTTTCGAGTGTCTGTGTCATATTTGACCATCAAATTGACGTTAGGTATCATTAAACGTCACCTCCCTAGTGTCACCGATTGACATTTATGGCCAAATGGATGACCTAGGCCAACAATAGGCACCGGATACCACTAAGTACTTGTGCGGCATAACTTATAGCAACTTTTACCTTTGACATCTTGTGATTTTCTCGGGTCCTAGGCTTGTAAATTTACTCTTAACCCCAATTACACCTCACATGTGCAACATTTACTTAACCATGTGATTAAAAATTAATCCACATGTTAAGTATTCAAAAATACATGTCCTCATGATAGCCCTCCCCCTTAAAATCCTTGCAATCGTCCTCGATTGTACTTTCAAATGCATCAAAAGCAAAATAGTGGATTACAATTTCCACAAGGCATCATAGTTAGTATAACATTGCGCATTGTTGCTCAACCATTCCATATGTGCAACACAGATTGAAAATTACCAACCAATCATAACATAACGTAAGACTCACGAAGAATCTCAAAAAGATTGCCAGATTATCATGTGACATGTCTATTTCTCATGAGCTGAACTCATCTAGCAAAACCAAACCATAGTATAGCATAACCAAGCATAAATCATGGCTAAAACATCAATGGGATCATAACATATGTTGTTGTCCTTGGAACCAATTTGAGAACTGATCACGAACTGCTGCAAATGTGACCCCAAATTGATTACAAACTCTATGTAAAAATTGGTATGAAACTGATTCCAAAAGTGGCTATAAATGGTTCTCAAGCTGGTAAAAACTGATTTGAAAATGATTAAAATTAGTTTTAAAATTGAGGCAAAATTCATGCTAAATTGATCATTAGCTGATGCGAAAGTATAGTTCAAGTGCCCGGGTGAAACTCATACTCATTTGCATACATCTCATAGTGGGACCTCATGGCAAACATACTGTCAGCAGAGTACCTTGGATGCATGCTGAATACATCCGAGATCCACTACATACGAGAGTTGTCCATAATTGAAGGAGTGGAAGTGCTACCTCCCCCTTGAGCATCAGGCAATACTCCGGACCCTTGCTTTGCTAAACCTAATGGAGCCCGAACTAAAGTCGGCTCTAACTGAAAGGCATCTAGGTAAAGCTGCAACAAATGAGAATGGTCTCCCAAGTCATCCTCTTCCATCCATTTGGTATACATTGGTGAATAATTCTGAAATTTCACCAAGTATCTCCTAGAAACTTTACCTTCGACTTTCTTTTTTCCCTTATGTGCCAAAATCTGCTTAGGTACCAAAATCTCATGTAGCTCCTCAACCTCACGCTGAATTTCAGCAGACATTTCCTTTGGCACATCACCATGAAAAGGCTTCAACAGACTGACATGAAAGGCATTGTGTACCGCCAATGTGGAGGTAATTTCAGCCGATATGCCACATTGCTGATCTTCTCCAACACTTGGAAGGGCCCATAGTATCTCATACTCAACTTCGCATACAATCTTTCTCTTCCTTTCATCTTTTTAACCTTGCCTTTTTAAAACACAGCAATACATAATCACCCTTTGCAAACTGCAAAGCATATCTGTGGCGATCAGTTGCCCTCTTTTGCTTTTCTTGCGACCTTTGAAGTGCATATTTTATCTTTGAAGAGGCTACATCCAAGTTTTGCACGTAATGATCAGCTTCATAGATCTTATCCTTAGTTTGCAGAATAGGTAGTACCTTCTTTATCTTTGCATAGGCTTCGTCCAAGTTTTCCACTTAACGATCAGCTTCAAAGATCTTATCCTTAGTTTGCAGAATAGGTGGTATCTTCTTGCCACCCTCAACCACCTCAAATGGAGCTTTGCTCGTAGAACTATGAATGCTGTTGTTGTAAGCAAACTCAACCAAGGGAAAATACTGCTTTCACTGTGTTGTGTGGTCTGAAACATAGCACCTCAAAAGATCTAACACTGTGGAATTTGCTTCCTCAGACTGATCTTTTGTTTGCGGATGAAAGGATGATGAGAATTTCATTATGGTATCCATATTCTCAAACAATTCCTTCCAAAATAAACTAGTCATGTGGGGGTCTCGATCACTAATGATCGACTTTGGCATACCATGATACTTAAAAATATGCTACAAAAACAATCATGCCATATGATCAACCTTTATTTTCTTCCTGACTGGAATGAAATGGGCTTGTTTGCTAAACTTGCAAATTATGGTCCATATCCCATCATTCCCTGTAGGTTTCTTAGGAAGCTAAAAAATAAAGTCCATTGCAATGCTCTGCCAAGGCCTATTTGGAATAGGCAAGGGCTGCAACAAACCCGACATCTTTTGCCTATCATGCTTTACCTTCTGACTGGCATATGATGCATGTCTTAATAAACTATTCTATATTATGCCTCAAAGCTGGCCAGTAAAAGAAATGCTCCATTGCCTTGACCGTGGCATCAATACCTCTGTGTCCGGTATATGGAGCACGACTTTTAGTGATGATAACTCTAGGCCTTAATTGCTTTGTGACACACAATTGTCCATACATCATCAGAAATCCATCTCTTAGCACAAAGTGTTCATGCCTTTGAACATTGCAAAGTCGATCATAAACATTAGCAAAGTTTGAATCAACAACATATTGCTCTTTCATGGCATCCTACTCAGTGTGATAAACCATGCTGGCAGCTGAAATTTGTGGCTTACGTGACAGTGCATCAGTCACAACATTCTTTTTACCATTAATATGTACAATTTGAAAATGAAACATAGAGAGAAAATTTGCCCATCTCATATGCTTCTCTGACAACTTTGTCTGCGTTAGAAAGTCCTCAATGTTTGATGGTTTGTCTGCAATGTAAAATCAGCCCCCAACAAATAATCTTCCATGTAGACAGTGCATGAATTACAATCAAGAGCTCCTTTTCATAGACATACAAATTCTTTTTTGCACCGTGGAGAATTTGACTCTCATAAGCCACAACTTGGCCGTTTTGCATAAGAACAACCCGAATGCTGTTACCACATGCATCACATTGAACTATGAATGACTTCCTTAGATGGGGCAATACAAGCAGAGGATCTAAAGTCATATTTTCCTTCAACTTTTCAAATGCTGAAATTTGCATTGTTGTTCATCTAAACGGCACATCCTTCTTTTGCAAGGCATGCAATGGAGATGCAATTTGAGTACACCCACGTACGTACTTCCTGTAGTAAGAACATAAACCGAAGAAGCTACGGATCTCATGCACATTCCTCCAAGGTGGCCATGATCATATAATATATTGCCTCAACCTTGCATCAAAAGAGTGGACCACGATTGTAAAGCATTCCCCTTCAAGAAAGTGGCTACCTTTCGAATCTTCGAGGACTCTGTGAAGTTCCCCTCTAAATAGGCTGCATCAAACTGTTGAATGAAAGTCAAAGCTTTCAGCCTATCTTGTATACCGCTTAAGCACTCAAACTTCACTTCTTTTTCATCCTCATGTTAGTCTTTTGATATGCCTTTGGGTATCAAGTTGTCATACACTGGCTGCTGCAAAAAGGGTGCATTTGCTGAATTCACATCAAAACCAATGCCAAACAGAGCATTTCGCATGACCAACATTCATTTCTTGAGCCCCATAAGCATTCGGGAATGTAGATGCAGTACCAAACATGCTACTTTGTGCCCTAGGCATCAAGCCAATGCTGCCATACATAGGGTTTTGCATATTTCCAGCCATACCTAAATACATTGGGCCTTGCACACCATGCATTGGTTGTTGCATACCATAAAGATTTGCGCCATACATTCATGCATGTGGTCCTTGTCAAGCATAGCATGAAAAATCGTGCTTCCACCAAAATATTCTGACTACTCCATCATAGCATGCATGCCCAACTATCCAAAATCCATTGGATTGGCACTTGCGTGATGGCCTTGCATTTGCATTTCTTGCCTCGTAGGTACCAACTGTTTTATTTCATTACCATCTTTGGGAGTTTCAAATGAAGGGTTTGGTATTATCTTCGGTGTATCTTGCTGTCTCGAAGGTGTAGAAGATGTCTTCTTCTTCTTGCCTTTGTTGTCCATTAAAAAATCGGATAAATTGAGGATTCTTTGCCAATTCAATAAAGAGATTTGTTGCTATCCTCATTCGATTCTTGAAGTGGTCATTAAATTCCTCTTTACTTTTGCTGGTCATTAGCGTCCTTATGCCTTGAAGGCCATGCATCTAGCCCAACAACAACATTTTGAGCTTGCTGTCCATGGTCTAAGCCTTAGGCATTGCATTTCCTTCATTCCCATGTGAATGTTCATATTGAGAGGCATCATCATTGCTTGAGTCTATCTCACTGTATGAAGATATATTGTTATAATTTCTCAACGGAGATTAAAAATCAGCACTAGCACAAAGCTTTGGCTTGCAATCAAGTCCCCCAGGCCCACCAAATCAAGGGATTGAGTGATATACCGGCAATGGAACCATGTAACCAGCCTTCCTCCTGAGATAGGGTGGTAAATAACCTAATTAAGCACTATTTATAACAATTAACAAATTCATAAAATTGAAATGCACACTCTACCATATAATCTTGGACATTGGATACCGTATTGGCCTCAAAACTGACACCCCTTTGGATATTTATTTAACTTAATTGAAGAAGAAGAAGTTGATGCACAATGGGATTCTTCCACTCCCTTTCAGTATTCCAACCCCCCTTGTTGTCCAAAATGACTAGCAAGTCTCAATCAGATTTGCCCCTTGATTTGGGCAATCAATTGGCTAAACATAGCTTCAGCTCCATTGAATCCAAGTCCTGGAGTTTCCAATTTTTGGCACCTACAAATTAGACCTGCTGTATTTTCTTCCCCTCTCTTGCAGGCTGAATACACTAAAAATGCCTCTCTACAGCCTCTAAAGACGTTTTTCAGTCTTGCATGGGCATTTTTGACAACAAGTGGCAGGCTTCCCAAATGGTTTTTCTAGCATTATCCATAAATAAAGATTAATTTTCAGTCTTTAAATACTGAAAATTAATCTAATAATTATTTCGGTGGTGTGAAAAATAATCTCACTTGTCAATAATTAAATTGGCTAGGCAAGTTCTATTTCTGAGTGCCTCTGTGTCATCTTTGACCATCAGATAGGCGTTAGGTACCATTAAAAGCTACGTTCCTAGTGTCACCAACTGACACTTATGGCCAAATGAATGACCTAGGCCAACAACAGGCACCAGATACCACCAAGTGCGACATAACTTAGCAACGTTTGGCTTTGACATCTTGTGATTTCGTTGGGTCCTGGGCTCGTAAATTTATCCTAAACCCAATTACATCTCACGTGTGCAATATTTACTTAACCATGTGATTAAAAATTAATCCATATCTTAAGGGATATTTTAAAAATACATGTCCCAATGACAAAAAAACTATGAATGTATCCAATTAGAATGGTGTGGAGGAAACGAAACTAGGTATATTGCAAGAACTTGTCCTATGTTGGGTGAGAAGAATATACTTAAATGTTATTATTAGGATAAAGTTGTAGATATAAGTTTCTTTATAATGAATAGAACCTCCATTGTTCTAATACATAGTATGACACCTAAGGAGGAGTATGGTAGGAAGCCAGATTTATCACGTTTTAAAGTGTTTGAATGCATGGTATATTACACATTCTAGATGAATCAAGGATCAAGTTGGAGCCTTAAAAAATGTGTTTCATAGGTAGCCACTTGAGTGGAAAGTGTATCACTGTTGCAATCATGTCACACGAGTTATGAGAGTAAGGAGGAATGTTGTATTTTAAGAAATGAACAGCTACTTGGTATACATCAACCAATGACTGGATTGAACATGATAATAAGAATAATGTGGTCAATCCATGAAGTATTATGAGAGTTTGGTGTGGTTGGGGGATTAGGATCACATGAAAATGCGGAAAAGGTTCAAAATTGAGCCAATTCACATGCTACACACAAGGGAGAAGGAAAGGTGGACCAATCACTCGGTGGTCCTGATGTGTATAAATTACATTCCATGTTTGATGCAATTTCAAGTAGTGTTGATGAGGAGTTTGAGATTCTAGCCATAACCTTGGGGTATAAAAACACAAGGTACAAGGACACTAGCAAGTGATTTTGGTGTGATAGGTCTACTAGGGTAAGATACTTGATCTTGGTTTTGATGGATATCCAACTTAGCTTTATGTATATGGTGAAAGCTAGAGCTCACATGTTCTGAGGAGATTGTTGGTCATAGACATCCAGGAGGTAGTTATGGATGAGAAAATAGTTGCGTGAAATGTCAACATAAAGATGTGGAGTTTGGTACAGTCATGTTGAGGACAAAAAAACTGTTGGATGTAAGTTGGTTTACAAAGTGAAGCATATCTCAAATTGATGAATTAGCAAGTACAAGGCTAGCCTTGCAGCAAAAGGTTATGTGGGTGACAAATATATTTCATAGACTATGAGGAGACCTTCAAACCATGTGCAAGGATGTAACTATGTGATGTATTATTGCTTCAGTTGTAGTGAAGGGATAGTTTTTACATCCAATGGATGTAAAGAATGCTATCCTACATCTTGATTTTTTCATCTTGAAACCACAATAACTCTTTATTTGAGTATTGTGAATGCACACCACCACCTAATGGATAACCTGGTCACTACTTGTCTTTAGATTGTAAATTTTCTTAGACAATGTAGATACACTTATGTTTCAAAGAAGATAGAATTATATATTCATGAACACCTAAGGAAATGAACTTGAAGGTTAAAAGTACATTACAAGCCCTATATAGATGCCAAAATACATGGACCAAGTAAAAAAGTCAGTCTGGTGATCTAAAATGTCCGATCACATGTGACTCTAGATGGAATAATGTTCATTAATCCACATCTGTTGAAAAATATCTCTCTTGCTTATGCGCCTGGAGTCACCCTATAATCTCTGCCATCTCCCAGGAAGAGTGTGAACTATCTTTATTGCATCTTGGTGATTCCAGATGACTGTAGCAATAATATTGCTAATCATCTCCCATCTATGACACTATTCCTCAATCCAATTGTCTACGAAACATTAAGGGTGGGAATCTTTCTGATGTGTGCTCCAGGATGAGGAAAGATAGACTGCCCTAGATTTCCTTGTAACCACAGGACGGGCCTTGGTGAGTGACCCAGGCTACTGACCCCTAAGTGACTATCATGGATTTCATTGTGCAGTGGGAGACCAATCTCAAAGCTCTCTTGCATACCCCTTGGGCTCTATGGAAATCCCGTAGATGGTGCCGCTTGTCTCCTCTGGTTTGCCACATCCAACATAAGTCATAGGAGCCTTTCTCTAGCTTAATCAAGCACCAACTGCAAAACTCCTATGAGCAATTGACCATTGGAAGAGAGGGATCTTTCGAGGTTTGTAGCAGTTGTGTAATCTCCTTGAGAAGTCTACCAATAATAGATGAGATGCACTACCTGGTCCAATGTTGAGAAGTGGCTGGCACCACTTCAATCTTGCTGAGCTGAACCCCCCTCATTAGTTTGGTGGTATATCCAAAGAAGGGGATGCCTATAGGTATGTACTAAAAGGGGCCTCTTCATACATAGTCGTGTGGATCCCACTGTAATCTTTGAAGTGATTGCCTTTGATAGGTCCAGAATCTCCATCTGTGCAATAGACAAGCCATCAGGTCTAGGTTTAACTACCAGTTTCTACCATTGTGAGCCACCACTTTGATCCTCCAGTGATAGCAGCATGTGTACTCTTTCTAATCCAAATCCTCCCTCATCAGTCTCCCATCCCCTGCTACTGAGATGGTTCGCACATGTTTTGTGCTAGTCCCAATCAGGCCAATAAAGATGTCTCCTCTAGTTGACACACCAATCCAAGTCTGAAAACTCGGTTGAGACTTGGATTTGATATTTAAAGCTTAGTATTTACTGTAATTGTGAGCATTTTGCAAATTTGTAAAGTAAATTTTAGCATGTGATTCATATATATCCTGCAGAAAACCTTTTGATACTTTTGATCAATTCTTTTTCAAGTCATGACAGGTATTGGAGCCCTAAGTTGAAATCCATACACTCAATAGGCGAAACTCTAGATTAGAATGCTTTGATCTGCTGCAATTCTTTTGAGGACTTAAATAGTTTGTAAAGACTTTGTTTTATGTAAGCAGAACATTCTTGTTCCAGCTTTACTACGTGATGGAGTAGATGCAGTGCGTGAGAATATCACTATATGTCCTGGAGTACCTGTTAAACCAATGTTAGCAAGGTATGTATCATGGCGCTAATTCTTTTGCCCAAGTACATTTATATTTCTTAATGTCTATCTGTTAGTGATGTGGCTTTTTTGAATGTTAAAGAGTCTATAAGCATCTTTGTGACCTCTGCTGCTGTCTTCATACTGAATGTCCTGCTGTACTCTGCTGCTCTCCTTATATTGAATGCTTTCCTGCACAACTGACCCATAGATAGACATATCTCTGGACCAGCTCCATTATCTCCCCACTACATACACATTGAGACACTGATTGTCCAATCCACTTGGTTTAGATTCGCAAGTTTCATGGTTAGGTCTCAGACCTCTTGAAAGACATGCAATGTATCTAGCTGTTGCTGAAAGTTCTGTGGAGTATCTCATATTAGCACAATGTCATTAGCATGTTGTGGTAAAGATAGTAAAATTGTCCAAGACCAGACCCCTATCCTTCAAGTCTATCAATGTATTATCATATCTTGCAAATGTATAGATAAATTAGAGACTATTCATTGGAAACCCCATTCTTAGCCATTCCATGTTCCTTGTAAAGTTGCATACAGCATGATGTTACCCATGCTTGTTTTTTGCCGCTTTTGCCCTAGGCTGCAACTACCTTCAAGATCTTACCAGGCAGATTTGTTTCATGTTATGGAAAAATGAATCCTTGCATGGAAGCATTTCTTGGACTTTGGGGAGCCATGTTTGCACCCTGAAAAGCATGGGAGGTCGGGCTATTTTGGATAATGAGACTCGTATGGTGGCTTTTTGTTGGTCACTTTTTCGCACTATTTGATCATTACCTGTACGTCTTTGTCGTCAGCATTTTTCTGGTGAACAAGGTCTTGTGTATGGTAATATCAGTATTCAGGGCTTTATGGTGGCACAATATTAATATTGATGCCCGTTTCTAGAGGTCTTTCTCTTTTTTTGGTGACTCATTTGGTATGCTCATGGAAGCTCGTTCTTCAAAAGGTGCACTTGCATCTAGTGGAGGATCGCTTGGTGGCTAACTCTTTTCAGATGGAATCGTTGGCCATTTGTCTCTAGCTCTAGTTGACATATTTGGCATATGCGCTGTTTTGGGCGTATGGATCTGTATTTGCTAGTCTCAATCTCTAACCGGTGTGAAGAGTTACACAAGTGACTTATAATGCATCTAATCCCATGTGAGAGGTGGGTGTCCATGTATTTTGGGTAGACAATAAATTCGTCATTTGTAGTGTGGAGAAGATGCTCTATGTAGAAAGCCATCTTTGTCCCTAACTCATGTGTTGGTGCAAATCATGTTCTCCTGATGTCTAGCTAGGTGAGGTCCATCCTGATAATCTTGCCGATCTTTGGGTGGCTCAAGAAAAGTGTTGATGTATATCCTGAAGATCAATGACCTGGCTACATCTCGCAGTCCATATGTACCAAGCTATAATGCTGGAAATCAGCTCCCATTTGTGACAATGTCCCTGAGTCCACTGTGTTTGTGAGTAGTCTAGGGTAGGGATCTTGCTCAAATGCTATCCAATGATGAGAAAAGAAATGCTCCCCTAAGTGTCCTCATAGCCGCATGTTGGACCTTTGTCTATGACCCAAGCTATAGCCCCCCATGTCGCCACCATGGACTCCGCTGTACTATGGAATACCATCCTAAGAGCTCTCCTCCAAATCTCCTAGACTCTCGGATAGTCTCTTTAGGCAATGTCTCTGTGTGTCCTTTGGCTCACCACATTGCGCGCATGCCACTTGGTCCTTACAATATCCAAGCCAAGTGCCAATTGCTAAACTCCTATGGGCTAGAAGCCGTAGAAAGAGAGAGATCTTCTTGGGCCTGAAGCTATCATGTAGCTGCCTCCAAGAGTCATATAGGAACTCATCTGAGACTCCCTCTCTATGGTAATGAGGGGTGGCTGCAGGGTGTGTTCTAATCTTGCTCATCTGTATCCTTCGTCCCAGTCTAGTAGTGTAGCCAAAGAAGGGGATATGTCCAATATGTCCATCCATCTATAAGACAAGTGGTTGGGTCTGGGTTTATGTGCCATTTCAAGTGTGCCACTACTCTGATTCTCTGCCTGGAGCAGCCACCGAGTGTTGTAAGGTCAAGGTCCTCTTGCTGGAGGCAGCCATCCTCCTCAATTGTGAAAGTGAATGTCCTGTCTCTGCTAGATGCAATGAGTGCTAGAAGGATATGCCCTCTAGAGAAAAGACCAATCGAAGTCTCAGAGAAAGCTGTTCAGTTTGCCAATCTGGTGGAACCCCTTCCATCATGGTCTCAATCATAGCCTTGGCTCCCCTAAGACCATGTAATCTCTGCCTTTGGGTCTCGTGTGGTAACTCTTGAAATGCAAACCACTCCCCCATTGATGTAGCAACTTTGAAAGAGAATCTCCCCCATGATAAGTGTGTCTGTTGACCAATGGTGTGGCATGACTTTGATCTCAAATAATGATTAAAGAGAAGAGACTGTCTCCTCTTCTCTTCAATAGTAGTCGGGGGGAGCTGGTGGAGCCCTAGAGATACAGATCTCCAAGCTCTAATATTGGCGGCTGCAAATTTGACCTCGAAGCTCCTCCCTAAATCTCTAGTGCTTATCTCCTGAAATATCAAGTGAATGCTGAGCTGCCATGGTCCTCCATGTGTAGGTGTCAAGTCCTCTAGCCTCGCCATCAGAAGTTTCTTCTAGGGCTCCTCACTTGGAAGTAGACCCCTAACAATGAGCTTGACCAATAAGGCTTTGCTCTGACTATCTCGGTCTATGAACCCCAATCCTGCTCTGGATCTAGGCTGTATGATGACATCCCAAGCCACTTTTGCTCTAGCTGGACTCCCATCATCTCCTGACCAAATGAAGTTCCTGATGAGGTGCTTCACCTGGCCAATACATGACCTAGAGAATGCCCAACAATAAGTGATGTATCGCACGGTCACTAGAAGAACTTGATTGGAAACCACTACTCTTTTTGCCAATGAGAGTCTCACCGAGCTCTAATACAAAGCTTCTGTCTGATGCTCAAAAGAAGGGGTGCTATCTGCTGCTCTGAGGTAATGCCAATCCCCACATGGCATCCGAGATATCTCACAGTGGTCCCATGAGGAACCCATGTGAAATCCTCACGTGGTCGCCACTCTTGCTGTCTAGTGTCGCATACCCAGAATCCATAGGATTTGTGCAAATTAATTAGTGCTCATGATGCTCTGCAAAATGTCTCCATGGCTGTTACAAAGGCTCTAAAGTTGCCCTCATTACCATCCAAGTAAACTGCTGTATCATTAGCAAACTCCACATCAAGAAGCTCCTCAAATTCAAGGATGGGCAGCCTGATGCCTCCGATACCTGTAGATCTGTCTCTCAAGAAGGAACTCATGGCCTCTGCTGCAAATAGAAACAAGAATGGAGCAAGTGGACATCCCTATCTAACTGATCTATGGATGCTGAACCCAAGCAAACTGCTCTATCATCAGCAAACTCCACATCGAGAAGCTCCTCAAATTCAAGGATGGGCAGCGTGATGCCTTGGATACCTATAGATTTGTCTCTGAAGAAGGAACTCATGGCCTTTGCTACAGATAGAAACAAGAACGGAGCAAGTGGACATCCATGCCTAATAGATCTATGGATGCTGAATCTATCTCCTCTTGCCCCTCCAATCATGACTTGGCTATGTGCTGAAGAATAGAGAGCTGCTACACCCTTGACCCATTGCTTTGGAAAGCCCATCCTCCGCATTGTGCCCAAGCTGTGGTTTCCCAGAAGGTGAAGATATTGTCCAAGATGTTGCACTCTCAGATGAAGCTGATTTGAGTGGGGTGTATAATATCCATAGTTGTCAGGTACGAAAAGTACGGTACGATAAAATATGGTACTAAATGGTACCTTAAGATTTTATAAGGTATGGTACGATATTAGTACGAAAAAAAAGATTAACTTCATTATTTTGAACTATAGATGATAGAACAGATGTTTAAAGTCTAAATAGCAATGCTATTGGAGTATATAAGATGAATACTTGAGGGTAACACACCAAAACCTCTATGGCATATGCCGCATGCGCAACATGCGCTACAACTTACAAGTACATACATAGGAGTGGATACATCATACATGAATGATCATACAAATAAGAGGCATGTATGCTTGAGAGAGAGAGAGAGAGAGAGAGAGAGAGAGAGAGAGAGAGAGAGAGAGAGAGAGAGAGAGAGAGAGAGAGAGAGAGAGAGAGCCACATCAGAGCATTCGGTAATGGATGAGCTGGAAAGTCGTATGTGGCAGGAGTTGGCTCTTGCCGTTCTTAAGCAAGATCTCTGGTCTTGGCTGCACTCTTCTTCTACAGGGTTTACTTTCCATTCTGCCCAGTATGCAACAACATGGTCGTGGTTAGACCGCATATACATAATGCAGAATGATGATTTCCTTCCTGAGATGCTCGAAATGAAAGTGTTGCAACAATATGCCTTGTCGGACCATTTCCCTCTACAGCTTGAGCTCCTTGCACAACCCATTGCACCTTTCAAGCAATTTCTGGATAGACTCCCTTTGCGTTTCAACTTGTCTTATTTGAAGCATGCAATCTTTCAGGGCTATATGCAGCAATTGATTGATTGATTCTTATTGGATTTCTCATCTCAAGGCACTGCTTCGTTTGAAAGATTGCTCTCTAATGTGCAGCGGGTTGCTTGGTAGTATGGGATCCATCATGCCTCTCTTTGTCGGCGGTGTTGACAAGCAGTGGAGGACTTGCTGGCTTTGGTTCGTTCTTTGCTGGTGGATACTCCAGATGATGTATTTCTGCTATCACTGGCAATGCGTCTGACTGATCTTATTAAAGAGTTTCAGTTGAAATCTTATCAGCAGGTCAAATTGCAACATCTGACGGAGACTTTGCAAGATAGTGCTTGTCAGACTCATAAGTTCTTTCGAGCTCTCCATGCCTCTCCTGCTTGAGAGAATATGACTATACTCTAGGATGCAGAAGGTCAAATGGTCCTTGATCCGCAGACCATTGTGAACATGTGTAGGAATTACTTCCTCGACCTTCTTGGTTCCACTTCTCCTCCTTGAGGCCAAATTGCTCATACTCCTTCAGTTTTTTATGATCTGGTCCGCAATCAGGTTCCGCAAGACATGCAATCTACTCTAGAGGCAGATATTTATGAGGCGGAGGTTATGGATGTTCTGCTACACTTGCCCAAGGATAGAAGTCCTGGCTGGGATGGTCTCACCAATGAGTTCTTTGAGATTTTTGCCACCCAGCTCGCGAAACCATTGATAGCTTTGTTTCAATAGGTTTAGGGAACGGGGATTATGCTTCCTCATGGGAAGAAATTAAACTGCTTCCAAAAGTTCCTTCGCCGTCTATGTTGAAACAGTGGCGTCCAATTTCTTTGATGGGTTCTATGTACAAAATCTTTTCCAAAGTAATGGTGAATCGGCTCCATAAGCATCTTCCTGCCATTTTGCATCCTGTCCAATATGGTTTCATTAAGGGCAGAAACATTTTGCACAATGTATTAAATGCGCAACTGGCGATTGATTATGCAAGGCATTCTAATCAGGAGGTCGTATTGGTTCAATTGGATCTGGAAAAGGCTTTTGATTATCTGGACTGGTCTTTCTTTGCAAACTTATGTCTACTATGGGCTTTGCTACTCGGATGCCTCGTCTGATCTACACTATCAGTGCTGCAGCGTCTTCGCGAGTCATGCTCAATGGAGGCGTTACCAAGCCAATTGTTCTTGCCCGCTCTGTCAGATAGGGATGCCCTTTGAGTCCTCTCTTCTTTGCCCTTGCGACTCATCCAGTTCTTTTGATGTTATCTCATATGGCAGCTTCTACTCAGTTGGCTGGATTGTCGCTTTTGTAAACGCCCCGAACAACGTAGTATGCTTAACAATTATGATATTCTCTTATTTTCGAGATTTAATATAAAAGAGAATGAACACTAAAAGCTGAAAATGAAAATTACTCACAAAATTACAGCCATGAAAATGTAAAAGTAATGGAGACAATATTGAGGGTTGAAGATGGGCAACCCTCCCCCGAAGGAATGTATTTTTGCTCAACCCAAGTCCCTTAGGAAAGAGCTCGGTTACAATCAACTTGAGAGTCAGGAGAAGCAATTCTCACTCTCACAAGATCATGCAAAGATGTACAAACACACATGCATGATCTATTATGCAATGATAAAAACTGATTTCTTTAAATTATGAGAGAAGAAAGAAAGAAAATCAGCCTTTCTCCATCGTTGATCAGCAGTACATGGATAGGGCTTGCTTCTTGTTGCTAAAATGGAAGAAAGAGCTCGAGAAGGAGGTGCTGTAATGAATTTACAGGCTTGTTGTCCTGTAAAACAGCAGTGATAGAAGAGGGAATATGGAGGAATTTGATAATGGAGAAGTGGAGGATAATGATGGAGATGGATGGGGCCAGTTTCTGGTTATCTGTGGGTGCTGTACATGAGTTTACAACAAAGAAAAATGATGCTGAATGAAGAAAAACGAGCTCTTATTTATAGGAGAGGGAAAAGCTAGTACAAAAGGGGAAAGTGGAGTGGCACAAGACAAGTGTCCAGCCACATGTCATGAGATGTGATAACTGGTGGGACTCTTGGAAACTTGTGTGACAAGTATCTTGACACTTGTCTCTTCTCTATGGCCTTTCTTTTTGGGCTGAATACTATCAAGAATAGAAACAACCAAATTTAGTAAGCACAGTCAGAGTACAGAATTTACTATTTTTAGAATGACATCCCCATTTTTTAGGACTAGCATTTTTAGGCTGATTCGAGGCTCCTAAAATTTAGGGAACCCCCAATATGGGTGTCATATGAAAGCTTTTTCCGTGTACATCGCAAAAACGGTATCAGAATCTTCATGTTACTTTCCTATGCAAAGAAATGTGCATTTCAAGCTTTCAGCCCACACATGCACATTGTACAAGCATTTCATGATCATGCCATCTTGTTGATTGTAACTATCTGTTGTGGCGGATCTAGCCCACACTTCAAGGCATCAATCCTTTCTCTGTGCGAGTCTAACCGTGATATGCGTGAATTCTGGTCACAGGCGTCCAATCGGCCATATAGGTGGAAGTGTGAACTATTTTTTCTCTAACCCACTGCGTGGGTCTACCATAACCTGTGACCACTCATCAGTGGCCAGCTCCAATGTACTTTTCTTTATATCTAATTAGTGCAAAGGAAACAAATTTAATAAATCATTATATAGACAAATTAATGAAAAAGGATACAAATTCTGTTTCTATAGAGTTGTGACAGCCCTATGGCTTTTATTCAGCTATCCTCAGCTGAAAAGTTTCTTGATATGGCTAAAGAATGTCTGGGTAATCCTTCATGAAATTTTCATCTACCCACTGTGCATCTGTTGTGGGTAGATTCTTGAATATTAGTAAGAATTTTCGTGTCACAAGGCCACTTCTCGTGGTTCGATCCTTGTGAAACAAAATCTGTTCAGGTTCCAAGAGTTGCTCTGTTTCTTCAACTTCTGGGGGATCTTTAGTAATGGGTTTCTTTGGTTCTTGTCCTATGTAAGGTTTTAGCAAACTTACATGAAAGCATTGTGTATTTTCCAATGAGGAGGAAGCTCAAGTCGATAAGAAACTTCATTTATTTTCTCAATCACTTTGAAGGGTCCAAAGTATCTACTGGGGAGCTTTGGAAAAGATGAATTTTGACCGGAACCTTGTTTGAGCCTGCTTTTATCAAACTTTAGTAAGACATATTGACCTTCTTCAAAAGCCAAAGGTCTTCTTCGTTTATCTGCTTGCTTCTTTTGTCGCTCTTGGGCAACTTTGATAGTGGCTCAAACTTGATCCATTGCTGTTTTTAAATCTGAAGAAAACTCATGAGCAGCAAAAATCTTTAGTGCGAATAATTGGAGGAGGAATCACTTTACCCTGTACTATTTCATTTGGAGCTTTCCCTGTGGATAAGTGTACTGTATTGTTGTAAGCAAACTCCAAAAATGGAAGAGATTTCTCCCATTGTGACTTATGTTCATTAACATAAGCTTTGAACATATCCAAAAGAGTGAGATTCATCACTCTGTTTGGCCGTTAGTTTGAGGATTAAAAGCTGAGGAGAAGTTTAAAGTGGTTCCTAAATTCTCAAGTAAAGCACGCCAAAAGTTGTGAATTTGGAGTCTCTATTTGAAATCATCTGAGAAGGCATACCATGTAATCTGAAGATATGTTGAATGAAAAGTCTTGCAGCTTGTGCAGATTTCAATGTTTTATGACATAGAATAAAATGTGATTGCTTGCTGAATCGATCAATTATGACCGAAATCATATCATGACCTTGAGGTGTTCTTGGAATACCCGAGATGAAATCCATTGTAATAGATTCCCATGGATCTTTGTGCACTGGAAGATTTTGCAACAATTCTGGAGTCTTCTGCCTATCATACTTGGATTTTTGGTATATTAGACAAGCCTCAATGAAGTTATGTGTATCTCTTGGTAATGTTGGCCAATAAAAGTAGCGCTCAATTGCACTTAGAGTGGCTGCCCTCCCTCTATGCCCTGCATAAGGGGGTTCATGACTTTCTTTAAGCACCTTTTGTCGAACAGGAAGAGTGACACAAAGGCGATTGTTCATGAGAAGGTAACCGTCTTTGATGGAATAATCTGGATGAGAACCTCCTTGCTGTAAATTTGACCAAATTGCTGCAAAATCAGTATCTTCATCATAAGTATTCTTCATCATTTGAAAATCTTCATGATGAGCCGCTGTAATAGTTGCAATGCGAGCCACTCTAGAAAGTGTATCAACAACTACGTTTTATTTCCCTGGAGTGTACATAATTTGAAAATGAAACATAGACAAGAAATTTTTCCATCTTGCATGTTTCTCTTGCAAATGCTTTTGAGTCCTGAAATACTTCAAGCTTTGATGATCAGTTTTAATAAGGAATTCATTGCCTAAAAGATAATGTTTCCATTACTTCAAAGCATGAACCACTGCTAAGAGCTCATTTTCATAAATGTCATACCTTTTCTCCACATCATTTAGACGGCGGCTTTCAAAGGCTACGACATGGCCTTCTTGATTTAGGACTGCACCAATACAATGCAAGCATCTGCTTCCACCACAAATGGTTTTACCAAATCTCGAATGATAAAAACAGGTCCAGAAGTAAGAGTTGTTTTCAGCCTTGTGAGGGCTGCCTTCTCTTTTTCCTTCCATTGGAAAGAGGTCTTCTTCTTTGTAAGGTCATGAAGTGGAGAAGCCATATGTGCAAAATGCCTGATGAAGCGGCGGTAATAAGAGCATAAGCCAAGAAACGATCGCACCTTATGTACATCATGAAGATGAGGCCATTCTTGGATTATCTTGATCTTTTTAGGATCCATCTGAATCCCTTCAGAAGAGATGACATGCCCAAGGTAATTTATTTTATACATGAAAAATTTACTCTTTTTACCATTTACCAAGAGTTGATTTTATTGTAGTAATTGTAGAACAATCTCCAAGTGTTGATGATGCTCCTCTTCATTCTTGCTAAAGACAAGAATATCATCAAAGAAAGTACCGACATATTGTCGATGCTCTCTAAAGATGTGCTCCATCATTCGATTAAAGGTGGATGGTCAATTGGTTAATCCAAAAGGAACCTCCAAGAATTCATAAAGACCGTATGAAGTGCGGAAAGCAGTTTCGTGTACATATTGTGGTATTATCCTAATTTGATGATAACCACTCTTTAGATCAATGTGGCTAAAAACCTTTGAGGCTCCTAGACGATCCAAAATGTCATTAATTTTGGGAATAGAAAACCGATTCTTCACAGTGATTTTGTTGAGGGCTCGATAATCAATGCACATCTTGAATGTGCCATCTTTCTTTTGAACAAGAAGAACCGGCGAACAAAATGGTGAGCTACTTGGCCTAATTAGCCCACGGTTGAGTAGGCCTTCGACTTGCTTTCTGAATTCTTTTTGTTGAGGACGGCTCACACGGTATGGTGCTATATTAGGAGGAGAACTGCCCGGAATAATATCAATATGATGGTCTTCTAACCTTTCTGGGGGAAGCTGATAAGGAAGATCTTCCGAAAAACAATCTTTATACTTTTCCAAGAGCTGAAGTCGCTCTTAGTTTTCAGCATTCATATTATCTTTTACATTAGTGACATAAAGCAAACAACATTGAACACAATCCTTAATTGCTCTAGATACTCGCATATGGCTTACCATAGGTATGGTGTCTCCAGAAACTCCAGCTTGGATCTCGTACTTCTTGCCTTTGTTGGTGAGTTCTACCTTTTTTTTCTGAGAGAAGATGGTTGAATCTACTCTATGACTCCAGGGCATGCCAAGAATCACATCGCAACCATCAAGGTCTTCGATACAGAAGGTATCTTCGTCACTGTAGCCTTGAATTTGAAACTTGAGCTTGCCAATGTAGGGTGTCGCAGTTTTCATTGTGTTACCTTCATTGGCATTTAAAGCTTGGCGAACTTCTGCCGGAGTGTCCATCTCTTCATTCTTTAATCCAAGCTCTTCAGCTAATTGCAAGGAAATGACATTTTCATTCGCCCCAAGATCTATCAAGAATAGTGCTTGCTTACCTTGCAACTGTTCCCAAGCTTTTAATAATTTTGCGCATCTCTGGAGTGTGAGTTGTGTTTGCAACTACATCACTGATAGCATTGATTTTCGCTGGCGACTTAGGCTTGTTGTTAGAAACCTTGCTTTGTCCTTTGTTTGGACATTGCTTCGCTATGTGGCTTGTTTGTCCACATTTAAAACACTTTCCTTCTTTCATGAAGTGCTGCTTTTTTTCTTTGGAAAGTTGCTTTGCTTGTGGGTATAGATTGGAGTGAAATTGAGGAGCATTAGGAGGTGCATAGGGCTTCATTTTCTTTTGATTTGATGGTTGCTTTTGCCGCTGTTTTTGTCCTTTATTTGGGGCTGAATACTCCTCATCATCAACCACTCTCTTCTTATCATTCTTTTGGAATGATTTGTTGCCATTGTGCTCCATTTCCCATGTCTCAGTATGGTCAATGAGTTCCCTGAGACTAGAACAATGATAATGATTAAGAGCAGTACAAAGTTTAAAATGCAAACCTCCTTGAAACTTCCTAAGCTTTTCCGAACTGTTGATCTTCTTGAAATGTTGGACCTTCAAAAGTAGCTCCCAAAATCTCTTGGTATAGTCACCAAGTGACTTATTTTTCCTCTGTCAAAGCCGATCCCATTCCATTTTTACATCTCTTTTAAAATGAAAAGGAAGAAATTGGCTTTGTATCATCGAACAAAGGACCGCCATGATTTTGGGGCAGCATGATCATATTCCAACCCCGTCTACCAAGTATGGGCTAAGTCGGGGTCAAATGTAAAGTTGCAAACTTAATCTTTTCTTTTTCTTTATACTTGTCACGACCATACAAAATTTGAAATTGACAAATAAACTTCAGAAGAAGATCAGGATTTCGGGAACCATCATACATACTGAACTTGATCTTCTTTTTAAGTTGAGATAGTGACTTAGTCTTCTTATTCTTCTTATGCCTTCGTCCATGCCCGGATCTTGAGGTTGAAGATGATGAAGTGCTTGATGGGGATGAAGATGGATACGAGGGTGAAGAATGTCGACGCCTTTGACGATGATGAGGTCTTCCACGAGAAGGGTGTGACTCTTCGTCACTAGAAGAGGGTCCATTAGAGTAGGCGCCAGATGACTTTGAAAAAGAGGATGAGCTTCGACGCGATCTCTTTCTTTGTCTTGAAGTAGAATAGGACTGCCTCTTAGAAGTAGTTGGACTTCTTGATCGGCTCCTTTCATTGGTATGGCTTTGTCTCCTTGAAGCAGATGGGCTTCTTTCCTTGAATTCTTTGGGATTCTCAACTTTTTCTACTTTGAGAAGTTGCTCACGAATTTGTTGATTCTCCTCTCTAAGACTTTGAATGGCTTGAAGGATAGCACTCGATTGATCCATTGAGACTCTAAGAAAAATATGCTCAAGCATTCAATACAAGGGCTGAAAACAAACAAACTTATAATTGTAAGCACTACCAGTGTTGGGGTGAGAATCACTGTAAACGCCCTGAACAACGTAGTATGCTTAACAATTATGATATTTGCTTGTTTTCGAGATTTAATATAAAAGAGAATGGACACTTAAAGCTGAAAATGAAAATTACTCATAAAATTACAGCCATGAAAATGTAAAAGTAATGGAGACAAGATTAAGGATTCAAGATGGGCAAACAACCCCCCCCTTCTCCCCCTCCCCCTCCCTCAAGGAATGTATTTCTGCTCAACCCAAGTCTCTTAGGGAAGAGCTCAGTTACAATCAACCTGAGAGTGAGGAGAAGTAATTCTCACTCTCATAAGATCATGCAAAGATGTACAAACACTCATGCATTATCTATTATGCAATGATAAGAACTGATTTCTTTACAGTATGAGAGAAGAAAGAGAGGAAATCAGCCCTTCTCCATCGTTGATCAGCAGTACATGGATAGGGCTTGCTTCTTGTTGCTAAAATGGAAGAAAGAGCTTGAGAAGGAGGTGCTGTAATGAATTTATAGGCTTGCTGTCCCGTAAAACAGCAGTGATAGAAGAGGGAATATGGAGGAATTTAATAATGGAGAAGTGGGGGATGATGATGGGGATGGATGGGACTAGTTTTTGGCTATCTGTGGGTGTTGTACATGAGTTTACAGCACAGAAAAATGATGCTGAATGAAGAAAAACGAGCTCTTATTTATAGGAAAGGGAAGAGCTAGTACAAAAGGGGAAAGTGGAGTAGCACAAGACAAGTGTCCAGTCACATGTCATGAGATGTGACAAGTGTTGGGACTCTTGAAAACTTGTGTGACAAGTGTCTTGACACTTGTCTCTTCTCTATGGCCTTCCTTTTTGGGCTGAATACTGTCAAGAATAGAAACAACCAAATTTAGTAAGCACAGTCAGAGTACAGAATTTACTATTTTTAGAATGACATCCCTATTTTTTAGGACTAGCATTTTTAGGCTAATTAGTAATTCTCACTCTCACAAGATTATGCAAAGATGTACAAACACACATGTATTATCTATTATGCAATGATAAGAACTAATTTCTTTACAGTATGAGAGAAGAAAGAGAGAAAATCAGCCTTTCTCCATCGTTGATCAGCAGTACATGGATAGGGCTTGCTTCTTGTTGCTAAAATGGAAGAAAGAGCTCGAGAAGGAGGTGCTGTAATGAATTTATAGGCTTGCTGTCCTGTAAAACAGCAGTGATAGAAGAAGGAATATGGAGGAATTTGATAATGGAGAAGTGGGGGATGATGATGGGGATGGATGGGGCCAGCTTCTGGCTATCTGTGGGTGCTGTACATGAGTTTACAACAAAGAAAAATGATACTGAATGAAGAAAAACGAGCTCTTATTTATAGGAGAGGGAGAAGCTAGTACAAAAGGGGAAAGTGGAGTAGCACAACAGCCACATGTCATGAGATGTGACAAGTGGTGGGACTCTTGGAAACTTGTGTGACAAGTATCTTGACACTTGTCTCTTCTCTATGGCCTTTCTTTTTGGGCTGAATACTGTCAAGAATAGAAACAACCAAATTTAGTAAGCACAATCAGAGTACAGAATTCACTATTTTTAGAATGACATCCCTATTTTTTAGGACTAGCATTTTTAGGCTAATTCGAGGCTCTTAAAATTTAGGGACCTCCTAAAATTTAGGGACCCCCCCAATATGGGTGTCATATGAAAGCTTTTTCCGTGTACATCGCAAAAACGGTATCAGAATCTTCATGTGACTTTCCTATGCAAATAAATGTGCATTTCAAGCTTTCAGCCGACACATGCACATTGTACAAGCATTTCATGATCATGCCATCTTGTTGATTATAACTGTCTGTTCTGGCGGATCTAGCCCACACTTCAAGGCATCAATCCTTTCTTTGTGCGAGTCTAACCGTGATATGCGTCAGTTCTGGTCACAGGCGCCCAATCGGGCCATATAGGTGGAAGTGTGAACTATCTTTTCTCTAACCCACTGCGTGGGTCCACCATAACCTGTGACCACTCATCAGTGGCCAGCTCGAATGCACTTTTCTTTATATTTAATTAGTGCAAAGGAAACAAATTTTATAAATCATTATATAGACAAATTAATGATAAAGGATACAAATTCTGTTTCTATAGAGTTGTGACAGCCCTCTGGCTTTTATTCAGCTGTGCTCAACTGAAAAGCTTCTTGATATGGCTAAAGAATGTCTGGGTAATCCTTCATGAATTTTTTATCTACCCACTGTGTATCTGTTGTGGGTAGATTCTTGAATTTTAGTAAGAATTTTCGTGTCACAAGGCCACTTCTCGTGGTTCGATCCTTGTGAAACAAAATTAGTTTAGGTTCCAAGAGTTGCTCTGTTTCTTCAACTTCTGGGGGATCTTTAGTAATGGGTTTCTTTGGTTCTTGTCCTATGTAAGGTTTTAGCAAACTTACATGAAAAGCATTGTGTATTTTCCAATGAGCAGGAAGCTCAAGTCGATAAGAAACTTCATTTATTTTCTCAATCACTTTGAAGAGTCCAAAGTATCTACTGGGGAGCTTTGGAAAAGATGAATTTTGACCGGAACCTTGTTTGAGCCTGCTTTTATCAAACTTTAGTAAGACATATTGACCTTTTTCAAAAGCGAAAGGTCTTCTTCGTTTATCTGCTTGCTTCTTTTGTCGCTCTTGGGCAACTTTGATAGTGGCTCGAACTCGATCCATTGCTGTTTTTAAATTTGAAGCAAACTCATGAGCAGCAAAAATCTTATCTTTAGTGCGAATAATTGGAGGAGGAATCACTTTACCCTGTACTATTTCATTTGGAGCTTTCCCTGTGGATGAGTGCACTGTATTGTTGTAAGCAAACTCCAATAATGGAAGAGATTTCTCCCATTGTGACTTATGTTCACTAACATAAGCTTTGAACATATCCAAAAGAGTGAGATTCATCACCTCTGTTTCGCCGTCAGTTTGAGGATGAAAAGCTGAGGAGAACTTTAAAGTGGTTCCCAAATTCTCAAATAAAGCACGCCAAAAGTTACTTGTGAATTTGGACTCTCTATTTGAAATGATCTCAGAAGGCATACCATGTAATCTGAAGATATGTTGAATGAAAAGTCTTGCAGCTTGTGCAGATTTCAATGTTTTATGACATGGAATAAAATGTGATTGCTTGTTGAATCAATCAATTATGACCCAAATCATATCATGAACTTGAGGTGTTCTTGGAATACCTGAGATGAAATCCATTGTGATAGATTCCCATGGATCTTTGGGCACTAGAAGAGGTTGCAACAATCCTGGAGTCTTCAGCCTATTATACTTGGATTTTTGGTATACTAGACAAGCCTCAATGAAGTTATGTGTATCTCTTGGTAATGTTGGCCAATAAAAGTAGCACTCAATTGCACTTAAGAGTGGCTGCCCTCCCTCTATGCCCTGCATAAGGGGGTTCATGACTTTCTTTAAGTACCTTTTGTCGAACAGGAAGAGTGACACAAAGGCGATTGTTCATGAGAAGGTAACCGTCTTTGATGGAATAATCTGGATGAGAATCTCCTTGCTATGACTTTGACCAAATTGCTGCAAAATCAGCTACTACAGTGGATTTCACAGAAACTGGCAGCTAAGTTTCTGTATTGGAAGTCTCATCCCTGGTCTTCCATGTTTGCCTTAAAGTAGCCCAGACAATTACGTTGCCAATGCTCACATATTTCTTGCCATTGCTGCCCTGGACTACTACTACACTGAATGCTTTTAGTCAGTCTATTCATTTCATGTTATGGAAGAAGGATTCCTTGTATGCAGGCATTTCCTTGATTTCCTGGTCGCATGCGTCCACCCCCAAACGCATGGATGGAGGGGCTATTTTAGAGGCCCAAACTCATATGTTGGCACTGCGCTTGTCTCTTTTTTGCACCATGTGCTCATATCATCATCCATGGGTCGTTATAGCCCGTTATTTTCTTGAGGATCACGGGCTTCTGCATGGTAATACCCAAATCCAGAGTTCTTGGTGGCATGTTCTTAATGCCGATTCTCGGTTCTCTAGTTCTTCTTTGTCTCTGCTTGCCCATTTGGTGTGTTCGTGGAGACTGGTGCTCCGGAAGGCTCAGTGGCATCGAGCGGAGGATCGCTTAGCTACTAATTCTTTTCAATCGGAATTGCTGGCAGTCTCGCGGTGAATTTCGTGGGAAGGTAAACATGAGCTTCGACCAAAATTCAACCGCATGGCACGTTTGGGCTTAATGTCGTTCGCGAATGCCCACCCTTGCCAGTCGCAATGTGTTGATATCGTTTCGTATAGCCAGGAGGCTTTTCAGGATCCCTCGTGGATATAGGTATTTATGGGAACAGCTTTTGATGGTGCTCCAGAGCAGACAACCCTTTCCTGCCCTTGCTACGGATCGTCCTTGGCAGGACTGGGACTTCGCAGGCCGGCTGAATTTAGAAAAGGCTTCAGCTAACCAGGTGTATCATCTTCTGATTAAAGATCATCAATGGCTGGTTACTAAAGCTAATACTCTATGGGGATTGCATAAATCCCGGTCATGGTGGAGAGTAACTGTGATGGAGGGCTGGCTGAACAAGATACCCTTCAAATATAAGGTCTTTCTTTGGAGGGTGATGATTGGTGGTCTTCCGCTTGCTTCAGCTCTTTCCAAGCGTCGAATCTCCAACGCCAACTGTTTCTTTTGCACCACCACTGTGGAATCCGCCCGTCATCGTTTTATTTCTTGCCCCCTCGCTCAGAAAATCTAGTCATTCTTGTCATCCGTTTGGCGAGCGGTGGTTTGTTTCTCGCTACGCCCGTTTGATTGGGTTTTTGTGCAGCCCAAATATCCCACTTCGACACAGCCACATATGAAGATTTTGTTTCACTTTCTTCGATATTAGGGCTGTTGGCACAACTGGACCATTTGGAATGCTTTTCTTTTTGATTCCACCTATAATGTTCAGCGGCATATTGCTAGGCTTAAAGGTCTCTTGTATTGGCAGAGAAATCTTCTCCAGCAATCTCATATGCTCTCTCGGGAGGACTTACGTCCCTGGCATATGGCAATTTCCTCTATGTCTTTGCCATGACTTTGTAACTCTTTGGTCATCTGGTTCTTGTAGAGAGTCAGTGTGTACACACGATGGGGTAGAGCCATCGTGTATCTTGTAATCATGTTAACTTGTACCTTTTTCCTAATTAATACAATTACCTTTTACGAAAAAGAGAGAGAGAGAGAGAGAGAGAGAGAGAGAGAGAGAGAGAGAGAGAGAGAGAGAGAGAGAGAGAGAGAGAGAGAGAGAGGAGAGAGAATGGCGGCGGTCCGCGTCCTGCCCCTGCGCCCTCGAACGACGTCTGAAGCGCCTGTCGCGTCGCTGCCTGCCTGCCTGTGAGCGCCCCTCTGCACGCGGGCGCCGTCTTGTGGCAGCGCAACATCAACTGTCGACGCCCGTGCCTGCCAGGCCTGTCGCCTCCTGCAGGCTCTGTCGCCCTCGCCTGCAAGCCCCGTCGCCTGCGCCTGCAGGCCCCGCCGCTGTCGCCGTCGCCTGCAGATCCCGCCGCCGCTGTCGCCTGAAGGCCCCGCCGAAACCACCTCGCCTGTGTGCCTCCCCCTGCCCCGGCTCCGCCCGCACATCCTGCAGAGATGCCCTGTTTCCCAGCTCCTCTGAAACCCTAAACCTGACCTTCGTCAGAGAGGCAGCGTCCGGAATCGCGTGCCCTCTGCTCTGTACGCAGAAAGAGAGAGAGAGAGAGAGAGAGTGTCGGTCAGTCCTTCTGTGAGATCAGTCCGTCATACACGATGGCTGGTTTGGATCTGGATTTCCTAGACCAAACGGTGGCAGCACTTGGCCCGGACTCTGATGCTGAGGAACCCGAGGATATGGTTCCGTGCACTGAAGAATTGCCCCCGGGTCCTGACATCCAGCCTGCGGGCAAACGTTCCAAGCTCACCCCGGAAGAGATAGGCGTTACTCCCGATCGTTCCTATACGCAGGTTGCTTCGGATCCGGCGGACTCTCAGGAGGTGGACTGGGAGCATCTGTTGGAATTTGCTAACACGCTGCTTGGTGAATATGTTCAACACAACCAGGAAACCTTCTCTGCCTCTGCTCCAGACGATGTTCTGGAAGCTACCGTCGAGCCAAAAACTGTCCTACGCTCCTTTTCGGTATTTTATGATCGCGCGGTGATACTTTTCTTCACCGGTCGCATCCCGCTGCTTTCCCGTATTCGGCAATGGCTGCAGAGTCTGCTACAAGGGGAATGTGTTGAAGAGATTTTTGTTGGATCCCGGGGTTTTTTTGAGGTCCTCTTGAAAACAGAGACGCACCGTGCTGCTCTTTTGTCTAAACTGCCTTTGTTTTTTGATCGTCGCTTGGTTCATGTGGTTCCATGGCGCCCGATGGCAGATTTCCAACGCCTCCTGCAACGTGAATGCCCTGTGTGGGTAGAAGTGGAAAATTGTCTGGCTGTTTATTGGCCGCTATTAAAGGATGCTATGGCCGCTGTGGGCACGGTTCTAGTCCCTCCCAGTCTCAGGGCTGTGAATCGCAACCGCTTGTGCATGTTATGGGATACTGCACGGAAACGGCCTGCATGGTTACGCCTCAATTGCTCCGGCATGCATCCGTTACACTTTCGTTTGAAATGGGGCAATTTTGCTGGCCATTGTTTTTCCTGCGGACAGTTGGGGCACTTCATGGCTGAATGCCCCGAGCAACAACACGTTTCAGATACAGCTCATGTTGCTCCGCCCATGGACGATATGGTGTGTGATGCTCAGCCGCTGGACCCTACCCACCCGCCCCAAGTTCTGGCCAAAGGTAAACAATAGGTTTCGGGTCTGGATTCCCGTGCTACTGATTGGGTTGAAGTACGCGCCAAAAAAGGCAACAGGTTTGGTACTGGCATGGAGAGTACTGGGCCTTCTACCTCACACGATTCCATGCGAACATATATGCGCAGGAAGGAAATGATGTCGTCAGAGCGCTCTGCTCCTGCTATGGTTTCGCCAGCTCCCCGCCACCAGCCCGCCAGGAAAATGTATTCGGATCGTCTCAAGGGTCCACCTGCACAGCTGGCTTTTGATACCAGAGGCAACGTCATTACTCCGTGGGACCGTCGTTACCCACGTTCCAACCCCAAGCAAGCCGATATGCCCTCGACTTCCAAATCTGGTCCTCAGAACTCTTTTGCGGTGTTGGCAGATTTCTTGGATGAGGGAGTCCTGGACATTCTCGCCGACAAAGTCAAATCAAGGCAAGCTGTGCCTCGTACCTGATTGTGTTTTGTATACACATGAAAATAGCCACCTGGAATGTGCGAGGCATTTGTTCTCGCCACAAGCAACATGCCATGTGGACTGCATTGTATGAGAATCAGTGGGATGTCCTGTGTGCTGTTGAGCACAAGACTCACAGTGACGCCGGTAAAGTTGTGGATTGCCATGGCTTTCGTTTGTTCTATGCAGGAACACAGGCCATGCATTATTCGGGTGTGCTCATGATTGTACATGCCAAATATCAGCCGGTTCTTATTAAAAATGATGTTCATGGCCGCTTTTTGGTGGTCGAAATCTTATTTGAAGGGGAAATCCTATGGTTACTTGGCCTCTATGCTCCGAATGATTCGTTCTCTCGCCGGGAGCTTTGGCAGACTTTGCAGACTTCCTTGTCACTTGGCAGACGCGGCTTCTTCATGGGGGATTTCAATATGTGTGTTAATTCTTCCCAGTCGACATCGGAGCACTCGGTCATGGATGCGCCAGAAAGTCGTATGTGGCACGACTTGACTCTTGCCGTTCTTAAGCAAGATCTTTGGTCCTGGCTACACCCGTCTTCTCCAGGCTTTACTTTCCATTCGGCCCAGTATGCCACAACATGGTCGCGGTTGGACCGCATATATATCATGCAGAATGATGATTTTCTGCCTGAGATGCTTGAAATAAAAGTGTTGCAGCAATATGTCTTGTCAGACCATTTCCCTCTGCAGTTCGAGTTGCTTGCACAACCCATTGCCCCCTTCAAGCAATTTCTGGAGAGACTCCCTTTGCGTTTCAACTCCTCCTACTTAAAGCATACAAATTTTCAGGGCTATATGCAGCAAATGCTTGACAGATTCTCCTTGGACTTTTCCTCTCAGGGCACTGCCTCCTTTGACCGATTGCTCTCTAATGTGCAGCGGGTTGCTCGGCAATATGGGATCTATCATGCCTCTCTTTGTCGGCGCCGTCGACAGGCAGCGGAGGACCTGCTGCTTTTAGTTCGCTCTCTGCTGATGGACACTCCGGATGATGCATTCCTGCTTGCACTGGCCCTGCGAGTGGCCGATCTTGTTAAAGAATTCCAGTTAAAATCGTATCAGCAGGCCAAATTGCAACATCTAACAGCGACTTTGCAAGACAGTGCATGTCAGACCCACAAGTTCTTTCGAGCCCTCCATGCCTCTCCTGCTCGAGAGAATTTGACCAGACTCGAGGATGCACAAGGCCACCTTATCCTGGATCCACAGACTATTGTGCATATGTGCAGGAATTATTTCCGTGACCTTCTCGGTTCCGCTTCTCCTCCTTCAGCCCAAATTACTCAGGCCCGTTCGGTCTTTTATGACCTGGTCCGCAATCAGTTACCCCAGGACATGCAAGCTACTCTGGAGTCAGATATTGGTGAAGCAGAGGTTATGGATGTCTTGTTACACTTGCCCAAAGATAAAAGTCCGGGTTGGGATGGTCTCACCAATGAGTTCTTTGAAGCTTTCGCTACCCAATTGGCGAAACCATTGCAGGCTCTGTTTCATCAGGTGTGGGAAACGGGGATCATGCCTCCCTCATGGAAACAAGGACTTATTAAACTACTTCCAAAAGTTCCTTCGCCATCCAAGTTGACACACTGGCGCCCCATTTCTTTGATGGGTTCCATGTACAAAATCTTTTCCAAAGTAATGGCGAATCGGCTCCATAAGCATCTCCCTGCCCTTGTGCACCCTCTCCAGTACAGTTTCATTAAGGGCCGAAATATTCTACACAATGTTTTGAATGCCCAATTGGCCATTGATTATGCCCGGCATTCTAATCAGGAGGTGGTGTTGATTCAACTGGACCTGGAAAAGGCTTTTGACTATCTGGATTGGTCTTTTGTTGCTGACCTTATGTCTGCGATGGGCTTTGGTGCTTGGATGTCTCGTCTGATCTACACCATTAGTGCTGCGGCGTCTTCGCGAGTCATGCTGAACGGAGGTGTTACTGCGCCATTTGTCCTTGCCCGTTCTGTCAGACAGGGGTGCCCTTTGAGCCCTTTATTCTTTGCCCTTGCGACGCATCAAGTTCTTTCCATGTTATCACATATGGCCGCCTCTTCCCAGTTGGCCGGACTGTCGCTTCCTACAGGGCAACATTTCATTAGCCAATCCCTGGCAGATGATACTTTTATGATTCTGAGTGCGAACAAGGATAACATTCGAAAAGCATTGGATGTTTGGGGTCTCTTTGGCCAGGCGTCAGGCCTTCGTATCAATCCGCTCAAATCAGCCATTCTAAGCTGCACGGAGTCGGACTTGCAGTCCTTGGACTGGCAAGGTCTGGTTGTTCCTCGAGGTTCCATTGTCAGGCATCTTGGATACCCATTGGGGGTTGATGTTCCCCCAAAGCAGCTTCTGCAGTGGATTTCTCAGAAGATGATGGCCAAGTTTATGTACTGGAAGTCTCAGGCCTGGCCTTTTCATGTCCGCCTCAAAGTAGCCCAGATAATTATGTTGCCAATGATCACATATTTCTTGCCATTGTTGCCCTGGACTCCTACGACCCTAAATGCTCTCACTCAGGCTATTCGCTTCATGCTCTGGAAAAAGGACTCATTGAAGGCAGGTATTTCCTGGATCTCGTGGTCGCATGCATGCACCCCCAAAAGCATGGGTGGCGGAGCTATTTTAGATGCCCAAATTCACATGCAGGCACTCCGTTGGTCCCTTTTCCGCGCCGTGTGCTCGGATGATCATCATCCGTGGGTCGCTATCGCCCGTTCTTTCCTTGAGGATCATGGGCTTCGGCATGGCAATACCCGACTCCGGAGTTCTTGGTGGCACGTTCTTAATGCGGATTCGCGGTTTTCCAGTTCTTCTTCATCGCTGCTTACTCATTTGGTGTGTTCGTGGAAACACGTCCTTCGAAAGGCTCACTGGCACCCAACGGAGGATCGCGTGGCTACTAACTCTTTTCAATTGGAATTACTGGCAGTCTCGCGTCTACTTTCGTGGGAAGGTAAACATGAGCTTAGACCACAATTCAACCGGATGGCACGGTTGGGCTTGTCTTCAGTTGCGGATGCCACCCTTGCCAGTCGCAATGTGCTTATCTCCTTTCGTACTGCTAGGAGGATTTTCCGGATCCCTCGTGGATATAGGCCTTTATGGGAACAGCTCGGGACGGTGCTCTAGAACAGACAACCCTTTCCTGCTCTTGCTTTGGATCATCCCTGGCAGGATTGGGACCTACAAGGCCGGCTGCCTTTGAGCAAAGCTTCCGCTAATCAAGTGTATCATCTCCTGATTAAAGATAATCAATGGCTGGTTACTAAAGCGAATGCTTTATGGGGATTGCGTAAATCCCGCTCCTGGTGGAGGGTCACGGTGATGGAGGGCTGGGTCAACAAGACACCCTTTAAATATAAAGTCTTTCTTTGGAGAGTGATCATTGGGGGTCTTCCGCTTGCTTCGGCTCTTTCCAAGCGACGAATCGCCAATGGTACCTGTTTCTTTTGCACCACTACTATGGAAACCGCTCGCCACCGATTTATTTCCTGCCCCGTTGCTAAGAAGGTTTGGTTATTTTTGTCGGCCGTGTGGCAGGGGGTGGTTGGTATCACACTGCGCCCCTTTGATTGGGTTTTGGGCCAGCCCAAATACCCTTCTCCCGCACAGCCACATATGAAGCTCATGTATCACTTTCTTCGATACTGGGGCTGTTGGCATAACTGGACCGTTCGGAATGCTTTTCTGTTTGACTCAGCCCATAATGTTCAGCGATATATTGTGAGGCTTAAGGGCCTCTTGTATTGGCAGTTAGCTCTTCTCCATCGTTCTGATTTGCTCTGTACGGAGGACTTCCGTCCTTGGCATATGGCAATTTCCTCCGCATCCTTGCCATGAAATTGTAACTTGTAGTACTTAGCACCTCGTCGCATGATGACTTGCATTGTCGTCATGTATCTTGTAATCAAGTAATCTTGTATTTTTTTTTCGTAATTAATACAATTACCTTTTACGAAAAAAGAGAGAGAGAGAGAGAGAGAGAGAGAGAGAGAGAGATGAAATGACATGAGATGCTTTATTAACGTCTACAAGAGGCCAAAATGACCTGTGAGACCAACAATTACCAAACAAACCACCAAAGGTTTTGGTAAAAGATTTATGAATTTTGTTATGGTTTTGTTTGTCATTGCTAAGACCAAAGTAGCTACCGATGGTACATTCACTAATTCGTGTACTCTCAGAAGGTACATTAGGCCAAAGGATATAATGACATGAGATGCTTTATTAACGTCTACAAGAGGCCAAAACGACCTGTGAGACCAACAGTTACCAAACAAACCACCAAAGGTTTTGGTAAAAGATTTATGAATTTTGTTATGGTTTTGTTTGTCATTGCTAAGGCCAAAGTAGCTACCGATGGTACATTCACTAATTCGTGTACTCTCAGAAGATACATTAGGCCAAGCTATCCTTTGGCCTAGTTTTATTAGCAATGTGTACTAATGCTTTGGGTTGGGTGGTGCAAAATGAGCTGTGAACAAAGGTAAAATCAATAGGATTAAGCTACTTGATGATTCTCAAATGGTGCTGAATTTATTTATTGATGACACTAACATATTGTGAAAAATGATCGGACATCAATTAGAAACGTTTGGAACTGCTTGAATACCTTATGTATGGCCTTAGGCTCTAGGATAAATCATAACAAAACATGTATGAGGAGTCTAATCAAGCTTCCATCCCCTTTCTTGGTTGATCGATCAAGGCTACAAATCACCACCACCACCACAACAACAACAATCAACAACCCAAACCACCACCAACAACAATAACCACGCCCCCAAAAAAAAAGAAAAGAAAAAAAAAGTGCTTGTTCTTTGGTACGAATTCGTACGGTACGGTACGGTAAAAAACGTATAGTACGAACCGGTTCGTACTACGTACGAGTGCAACTATGATAATATTTGCCATCAATGGTGCCAGCTTGAGACTAATCGCCTTTGCGAGGATCTTATAAGAAGTTCCAAGCAAGGTGATCGGTCTCCACGCTGTGATCTCCAATCTTTCTGTACTTCCTTTCGGGATAAGATGAATCAGCCCCTTAGAGAGTCTCTTTGGCATAGTCCCTGATGCCATAATCTCATGAAAGGCTGAGTGAAGGCCTTTTTTGATAAGATCCCAGTAGCTCACAAATAAAGATTTATCTAGTTCGCCTCGACACTTGCCTGAGTGTAGTGTTGGAAGTGCTTGCTCCAACTCCTCCTTTGTAAAATGGGCCATGAAATGTCTGCTCTTCCTGTCTGTAACCACCCTCTGCGTGCTTTGCCAAATTGCTTCTTAATCTCTCTCATATCCAGGGGGTCTAGTGGTGAATCCTAGTAGGGATGTATAGTATTGTGTGGCCACCTATCTTGCCTCTAGAGGGCCTTGTGCAATGGATCCATCAGCTCTCCTGAGTCTCCGAACACCATGTCTAGAGTGTTTAGGCCCTGCCCTGTGGTGCCAAAAAAATCCCTATTAACCCTGTCCCCAGACCGAGTCCAAAAAGAGGCTCTTGCGTGAAATGTGTACTCTGATCTAGCTTCCTTCATTGAGTCAATCTCTGCCCTGGCGGTATGCATCCTCTCAACTATCCATCTGCATCGTGGCCATCTCTCCTCCTCCCTCTGTAAGGCAACCGTTGATGCCCTAGCAGCTATTTCCTTCTCTAGAAGGCTTTGTCTCCTCCTTGTGGCCTCCTCTCTGAAGAGGGAACTAATCTCTTGTAGGCTCTCATCCAAGTCACTAGCTGCCCGTCCAGCTAAGAAGGGTCTAGATCTCCAACATTGTGTGACTTTGTCTCCAAGATTATTTTCATAAAACAAGTGCTCTAGAATCTTGACATTGGAATGGATCCTCCTACTCTCTCAAAAAGAAGTATCTGAATTGGTGAGTGGTCCGAGAGGGTTGTGCTAGGTGAAACCAGCCTTCCTTCCGTGGATGGGTGGTAAATCCATGATTACAACTTAATTATAGCAGCAAACAATTAATGCAAATCTGAAAATACAAATTTACCTACCGATCTTGGACAATGCACACCCGATTGGTCCCAAAATTGGCGCCCCTTTTGGTATTTCTTTAGCTTTATTGAAGAATAAGTTGATTTACAATGGGATTTTCCCGGTCTCCTTCACAGTCCAAACTCCCCTTGCTATCCAAATTGACAAGCCAGTCTTCAACTTGATTTGCCCCTTGATTCAGGCACTTGATTGGCCTTCACCCACTTCATAGACAATGAAAATGCCCTAAATTCAATGGCTGGCTAGTCCTCCACTTGAATTTAGCTGAAATTCACCTTTAGCCCTATTGAATCCAAGTCTTGGAGCTTCCAATTTCTAGCACACTTTCCAGGGCTGCTGGTAAATCCTAATTTCTAGAAATTAGGGTTTAAGTAGAGAAATCTGCAATTTCTCAGGCTCCAAGGATCCAAATGTTGACATCTTCGGAGCAAGGCTATGAAATGGGTGGGAGATGAGAGAGAAAGTTGTAAAGAGAAAAAATTGAGAGTTTTGTCACGAAGAATGACTGAAAATCAGTCAAATGCAGGTGTTGCCCTGCCACAACAGCTTGTAGATGCAAAGAATTGAAGAAAATCAATCATTTACTGCTGCTGCCTTGTCACAACAGCCTGTAGATGCTATCACTTGCTGTTGATTGGTCTTCTCCAGCCCGTGCCTGCCTCAGAAGGTTCTCCAATGGCTGCAAATCAGACCAGTAACATCTCCTCCCTCTCTCTTGAAGGTTGAATCCACTAAAAATACCTCTCCCTAGCCTCTAAAGACGTTTTTTAGTTTTGCATGGGCATTTTTGACAAGTGGTAGCCCTTCCCAAATGGTTTTTCTAGCATTAGCCATAATTAAATATTAAGTTTTAGTCTTTAAATACTGAAAATTAATATAATAATTATTTCAGTGCCTTGAACAATAATATGATTGGTCTATAATTAAATTGTCTAGGCATCTTCCACTCCCAAGTGTCTCTGCGCCATCTTTGACCATCAGATTGGTGTTAGGTAGCCACTTCTCTAATGTCACCAACTGACACTTATGGCTAAATGAATGACCTAGGTCAACAATTGGCACCATATACCACAAAGTACCTGTGCGGCATAACTTATAGCAACTTTTGCCTTTGACATCCCGTGATTTCTTCGGGTCTCGGGCTCATAAATTTACTTTAACCCTAGTTGCACCTGACATGTGTAACATTTACTTAATCATGTGATTAAAAATTAATCCACATGATTAGTGAGGTTTAAAAAATACATGTCCTCATGAGAGCCCTCCCCCTTGAAATCCTTGTAATCATGGTTGACTGCACTGCCAAATGCATCAAAAGCAAAGTATGACATTGGAATTTCCATAGGGCATCATAGTCAACACAACATTGCGCACTGTTGTTCAACCATTCTTTTACCCAACATATGCTGAAAATTACCAGCCAACATAACATAGCATAAGACTCACAAAGAATCTCAAAAACGTTGCCAGTTTCTCATGTGACATGTCCATTTCTCATGCTCTCAACTCATCTGGCAAAACCAAACCTTAGTATAGTGAAAACCAAGCATAAACCATGGGTAAAACATCAATGGCATCATAACATATGCTGTTGTCCATGGAACTAGATGTAAACCATTGAAAATTGAGCATAATGTGATCATAAACTAATCACCTGTTGATCTGAGAACTGATCACAAATTTTTGCAAATGTGACCCTAAACTGATCACAAACTCATTGCAAAAACTCACCAGCAATTAGTGCAAAAACTGATGTACAAGTGATCTACAAAGTGACCATAAACGGTTCTCAAGTCGATCAAAAAATGAGCTGAAACTGATCAGAATTTGTCCCAAAATTGAGGCAAAATTCATGCCAAATTGATTATAAGTTGATGCAAAAGTATAGTTCCAGTGCCCGGGTGAAACTCATACTCATCTGTATACATCGCATAGTAACTAGTACACTAAGTAGTGATCTCATGGCAAATATACTGTTAGCGCAGTACCTTGGATGCATCCAGATACCACAAACAACTGGCACCAGATACCACAAAGTACATGTGCAGTATAACTTATAGCAACTTTTGCCTTTGACATCGCGTGATTTCTTCGGGTCTTGGGCTCGTAAATTTACTTTAATCCCAATTGCACCTCACATGTGCAATGTTTACTTAATCATGTGATTAAAAATTAATCCACATGTTAATTGAGGTTTTAAAAATACATGTCCTCATGACACTAGGTATGATGCCTGTAAGACCGTCTTTGTCGCAGGCCCAGTCATTGACATAAAATCGATCAATCTTGGAGAAAGCCATGGCTCCTATCGCTGTGTCTCTCCTGGAGAACTGAAGTGAGCTTGAGGTCCTGTGAAACTCTGCTGTGTCTCTTAGATCATCCTCATAAAACAAGTGCTTTGGAATCTTGACAGGAATGGGGTCCCGCTACTGTCTAAAAAAGAAGTATCTGAATTGGTGAGTGGTTCAAGAGAGTCATGCTTGTCTGTTGTCTGTAAGGCCGCCTTTGTCAGTCTTTGCAGGCCTAGTCATCCACATATAATCGATCAATCCTAGAGAAAGCCCTGGCTCCTATCGCCCTGTCTTCCCTGGAGAACTGAAGTGAGCCTGTGGTCCTGGTAAACTCTATTGTGAACCATGGGTCCTAGTCTCTTATGTGGAATAAGAACTCCTCCAAGCAGCTTGCTCTCCTCCCCTAATGATTTCTGTGCATCTGCCTGTCTTGTCCTCAAGAGTCTCCACCATATTAAAGTCATGCCCTACCATCCAGTGATGATCAACCTGTGGTAGAGACTCACCGAGACCCACATGGTTCTCCTTGGAATCAGAATACCCCAGCCGTGTATCGACTGAGTCCACTGCTCCCCAACACATATGCATACTCCAGCCTGTATCTCGGTAGCACCTACAGCTACTACCCAGTAAGTGTGTCTCTGACCTGGCAACAACTTCTCGCAACATGAGGATATCCTGTCTGCCGAAAGATGGTGCTCCTGTAACATAAGAAAATCAATCAATCCTCCAACTAGAGCTCTGTGCAAATCCTGTCGCATGAGTCTCCAGCCCTGCCTAAAGTGACAACCTCTGAAGCCTCGTACATTCCATGAGAGTATCCTCATGGAGTGTGTCTCAACCTCTCAGACTGGCGTGGCTGTATAGCCCATGCCTGCATCTATTGCCTCCTAGTATATACCCAATCATGTGTCCTCTCCGCTATCTCTACTGTAGGGTGTAATGGGGGGAAGTCCTCAGAGTAGTCATCTGAGTCCTCTACCTCCTGCTCACTGTCTTGGGCCATCATGGCCTCCCCTACCTACTGTGTCGGGTACCTGAGATGGGCTAAGCTCAGGAAGCTCAACTTAATGAGGCGTTGTTCTTGGGGACTGTGGCGTATTTGTAGCCTGTTGTAGCTACTGAGAAGCTACTAGTGTCATTGCCTCTGTGGGCTGAATCACATCCATATGCAGTGCTGCCCCTATCAGTGGTTGTGGGACCTCTGGCTCTAAGGCATCCAGAGGGGCGTCTATGGGAGTAGTGGGGGGATTGCGGTGGCTTTGCATGGGTTGATGGTCTGAGGTCCCTGATCACTCTCCACCGTCTCGACTCTAGACCCTCGTGTCCTTGCCTCTCAGCAGCGCGCTCTCTTCGCTGGCGAAGTCTCCTCCTCTGTCTAGCCTTGTGCTGTCTCTAGTGCTCTGCATCACTCCTTTGACACGTCTCGGGTCTACCACCTCCCTCATCCTTGGAGGAGGTCTGGTGTCAGCGTGTCTTGGGGCATTCAACTGCGAGATGTCCAATCATCGTGCAAGCAAAGCACTGACTAGGGAGGCCTGTATAAGAGACTAGTTGGATACGAAAGCCCGTGTGAATGGAGGGTGAAACCAGCCTTCCTTCTTGGAATGGGTGGTGATAACCTGATTTAAGAGTTAATTACAGCAATAAATAAATGCACATGAAATGAAATACACACTTTACCATGACATTCTTGGACAATAGACTCCCTGTTGGCCCCAAAACTGGCGCCCCTTGCTGTATTTCTTTAGCTTTCATTCAATTGGAAGGAGTACAACTTGAGATTCTTCAATCTCCTCCTGCTAACCAATTGCTCTTGCTGTCATAAATGACCAGCAAGCCTTTTGGGTCATTTGCCCCTTGATTCACGTAGGACTTCTTCTCCAATTTGACCCTTGGCTGGCCAAATGCTCTGCCCCAAATCAATTCGGGATGGGGTGGCTTCTGAAATCCCTTGATAATCTTCAATTATCAGCAGCTGATTTCAGTCCTCTAAGCCTTCAATCTCTGGCACGGATCCCAAGGTGATTGTTAAACCCTAATTTCTGCTGTAAATTAGGGTTTACTTCAGAAATTACAGATCAGCCCACCAAAAATGGCTGAGATCTCCTCCGAATGGCTAAGAATTGCTGAGAATGGCTGAGCATAGGCTGAAGGAGATGGGAGAATGCTATAGAGAGAGAAAATTCTGAGATTTGTCGCGAAGAACTGATCAAAATCAGCAGTTGCCCTACTGTACCAGCCCCAAATGGATGCACCAACAACAATAGGAGCATCGGAGATTGTGATCTTCAGGAGAAAGTGCATCAGCAGCAATTGCCAGCTTCCCAAGGTCAAGAATATGCAATCTCCATCACCAAAATGGTCTCCAATGGTTGGGAAATGGCCCCAAAAGCTAGCAGCAACAATCCAACACCTCTTCCCAACAACTCCAAAATGAAAAAACGAGATTTCCCTCTCCCTTCAGCCCTATTTAGCCTTTCCCCCACTTGCTTGGGAAAGTTTTGCCAAGTGGCAGCTTTCTTAATCCATTTTCAGCAATTTCCAGCCATTTAATTAATTTTCAGAATTAATTAATTTTGAAAATTAAATCAGCCCTTAATCCATGCCCAGAAAATTGATTGTCAGTGGTGGCACTAGGGACTAGGCATTAATTAATGGATTAATGCATGTCCAAGGGTCAGTTAATGCATGGGACCACTTTGGGTTGCAAATGGCCTAGCCAATTATTTTTTGGATGGGCAAGGTCAATTTTCTGGGCATGGACAAGGGTCAGTTAATGCATGGGACCACTTTGGGTTGCAAATGGCCTAGCCAATTATTTTTTGGATGGGCAAGGTCAATTTTCTGGGCATGGACCATGGACAAGGGTCAGTTAATGCATGGGACCACTTTGGGTTGCAAATGGCCTAGCCAATTATTTTTTGGATGGACCATGCCCAGAAAATTGACCTTGCCCATCCAAAAAATAATTGGCTAGGCCATTTGCAACCCAAAGTGGTCCCATGCATTAACTGACCCTTGTCCATGCCCAGAAAATTGACCTTGCCCATCCAAAAAATAATTGGCTAGGCCATTTGCAACCCAAAGTGGTCCCATGCATTAACTGACCCTTGGACATGCATTAATCCATTAATTAATGCCTAGTCCCTAGTATCACTGACACTTAATGGCCAATTAATGGTCCTAGGGGCAAACTGACACCAAAATTCACCTAGAATCTAACAAGTATAACTTATTACAACTTTTACCTTTGACACCCATCTTTTTCACAGGGTCCTTGAGGCCTTCAACTATAAAAAAAGTATCTTGCACCTCACATGTGCATCTTTTAATTGCACATTTGATTAATTCCTTTAATCAAATGTCAATTAAACATAAGCAAGGCATCAAATTTTCATGTTCTCGTGACAGAGGGAATCCTAATAGTCTAGGGAAGGCAGTGCAAAGACTTTTTGGGTATTATCTCTTAGACCGAAGGGTATCTATGTGGGCCTTTTGAGCCTGCGTCAGCAAAAGTCCTATCCCTCTGTATGATGTGGCCGAATGCAGTGCCAAACTCAAAAAGGTATAGCTTAAAATATTCATCAACGCCAGGAAAAGGGATGGTGATGGCAGTGCCATCTCCAAGCAAGGAATAGTCCCGGTCCTCGATCCATTTGTCAAAGTATGCTATTGAGGTCTTGACATCAAGCGGGCTGATAGCGAGCATTGCCTCCATCTGCTCAGGTGAGCTGAATTGGAGTTTGAAGCATCCCTTTCCAAGGGGCACCACTAGCATGATCCTAGCTGGGGTACCGGAGGATCTCCAACCATTCTGCAGGCCAAGGATGATGCTTCTAGGGCTGACACTCTCTCCCTAAGTGCGAACTTTGTGCCCGGAGAGCAAAGTAGATTGGTGCTGGAAAGGCATGAGCCAAGTGTATGCGGGGGGCTGCACTAGAACCTCTTGGGGATGGTGGAGGACCGGGTGCAATCTCGGGCAATACGCTAGCTCCATGTGTCGGTGGTGTGGGTGCTTTGTGGTCTGTTGGCATAGGGTATAGCTACTGGTTTGCCTATTGAGGTTATGTGGGGGAAGGGGAGATGGAGGTTGATTGTGCAAGGAATCTTATGAAGGCTAGAAGGGAGATGAGGAGGTTGAGGAGGTGTCCATGATTGTGAAGCGAGGAGTGTAGGCAAAGCAGGTTGAGGCGTCGTAGGCAGGGCGATTGCTGTGAGCCAAGGAGGCGGCTGTGGTGGGATAGACGAGGCGGTTGTGATAGGAGGCGACAGTAAGGTGAGGCAGCAGTAGGAACACGGAGTTGGCGGCAGTGGTAGTTGGCGAGCAGGTGTTGTGGTTGACGGTAGGGTTGACAAGGCAATCCTGAAGGGCTGACAGGCGGTGGAAGAACTCGCCTCAGCTTTTCCCAAGGTCAACGCACGGTTGGTGGCAGTCGGCAGTCTCGCCACGCCACCCCAACACAAAACATGGTTGGCGGCCGTCTGTTAGCAGTCTCGCCATGTCACCACGAGGAAGGGTCATCACGGTTTGTGGCGGCCCTTGGCAGCCTTGCCACATCACCCCAACACAGAACACGATTGGCGGCCGTTCGTGGGTTGTCTCGCCATGTCACCTCGTCTCTTGCCCTGTTGCTCGACAGATTTGGAGTTTTGTTTCCCATGTGTGGTTCTCAGTGACTCAGTAGCGGATATCAACCCGTTTGTGGATAATGGGAAGGATGACTTCTATGTCTGCTTGCAATCAGATTATTCGTGCCTCTTCCATTTCCTTAGATCGACACCTCTGTGTGGCATATTTGGCGTACTCAGAATACCTTTATCTTTGACTTAGCCTCGGGCATCCATGGTGATGTGGCCCGTGTTCGTGGTTCAGTTTTATGGCAGATCTCCTCTATGGTTTCAGATGATCTGGTTCTTCCTTACATTGCTGCTCCCTTGCTGGATATTGTTCACTCCGCACCAGCTGTCCTTTTTGTGTGATATTTGTTTGTTACAGTCTTGGTGATTTGTGTTTGGTCTATTTTTCTTAGCCAACTTGATGGTTTGATGTAAATATTGCTACTTAATTCAATTATCTTCACGAAAAGAGAGAGAGATAGTAGCAGCGCACACCCATCCGTTCTTGGGTTTTGGGCAAGATGCCTTCATTGTCTTCTTTGCACTCAAATTATCCTTGTGGTTTTGAATTCCGCAGATGGACAACCCTCCTGCACATTTGGCGTACCCGTAATCCCTTTATTTTCAATGCACCCTCGAGTATTCGTAGTCATGTGGTCTATGTTCGAGGATTACTCTCATGGCAGATTTCTTCCATGATTTCAGCAGACTTGGTCCTCATGTGGCTGCTCCTTGGCTGGATATTGTTCACTCCACTCCGATTCTACAGCCTGCATGATAGTTGTCTGTTATTTTAAAAATAGCCTTTTGGTTTTGACACTTTCATGGCTGGGTAGAAGACCTGATGTGACACTTGTATCCTTTCTGTTTGGTTGGCCAGAAGGCCTTATGTAAATTTATCATTTATGGAGAGAAAGAAAGAAAGAAAGAAAGTTATATTAACGTCTACAAAAGGCCAAGTTGGCCTACGAAACCAAAAGGTTACATACAAAATGTGTGGGAAGTTTTCCAAGTCCCAATAAAGCTACTATCTAGTGTTACAGTGAACTAGGTGAGTAGGTACAAAATGGTATGTAGACTAGATACAATCTAGATGCACTTCAAGTGCAGTGTGGAACTGCTCATGGAGAGAGAGAGAGAGAGAGAGAGAGAGAGAGAGAGAGCTCTCACAATCTTGTACTTGTATTCTCGTAATTAATACCATTACCTATTACGGAGAGAGAGAGAGAGAGAGAGAGAGAGAGAGAGAGAGGGCTGGCTGAATAGGGCACCTTTCAAATGCAAGGTCTTTCTTTGGCGGGTAATGATTGGTGGTCTTCCTCTTGCCTCGGCCCTTTCCAAGCGTAGAATCTCGAATGGCAATTGTTTCTTCTGTACCACTACTGCGGAATCGGCCCGACATCGATTTCTTTCTTGCCTGCTCGCCAAGAATATCTCGTCACTCTTGTCGCAAATCTGGCGCGCAGTGGTGGGGTCTTCACTAACTCCTTTCGATTGGGTTTTTGTGCGCCCAAAGTACCCTACACCGCCACAGTTACATATGAAGATCTTATTTCACTTTTTCAGATACTGGGGATGCTGGCACATTTGGACGATGCGCAATGCTTTTCTCTTTGATTCGGCCTCTAATGTATCGAGACATATTGCCAGGCTTAAAGGGCTCTTGCATTGGTAGATAGATCTTATCCGGCACTCCGACTTGCTCCCTCGGGAGGATTTGCTTCCCTGGCATATGGCAATTGCCTCTGGGTCGTTGCCATGATTGGTGTAACCTTTTTCGTGCATTAGTACGGGGATTTCCCACACGTTGGCCTAGGGCCCTCGTGTCTCTTGTAATCATGTAATCATGTAATCTTGTACCTTTTTTTCGTAATTAATACAATTACCTTTTACGAGAGAGAGAGAGAGAGAGAGAGAGAGAGAGAGAGAGAGAGAGTGAGTTGCTAGAGCCCCATTGTACTCTTTGATCTTGTTATCTTGTGCTTTTTTTCATAATTAATATAATTACCCATTACGAAAAAAAAGAATTGCCCATTAAAAAGAAAATAAAAGAGAGGGAGGGATCTAGCTTATCTTTAGACTTGCTGTATTTTAATCATTAGATGTTTTTGTAGGATCACAAACTGTATTCAGGATGTTTTGAAGAGCTTTGAAGGGGAGGCATTTACATGCGAATTCAAGTAAATAAAATTTCCCCTTGCAGATCAGAGATAGAATGTCTTCATAGATGTGTTTTAATGGGAACTGACGTAAATTATTTCACTTACACTATGTAAGAAGGTGGTACATCTGGTGTTTGTAAGGCTTTGCTGATATTGTTTAATTTAAGTTCTAAATATTGAAAGAGTATTGGCTTTGTGACACATTTCAAATGACTTGCAGGTGAAATATGAGGCTTTATAGGGAAGGTAGGGTCTAGAAAGGGGTTGGGTTCAAATTTTTTGTTGGAGTATGGACTGTAAGTTATGGCCATGTTCCAGATTCTAATGCATACATACTTTTATGTGCGCAGTCTATTTTGGGTAAAGTTGAAAGAGGAAGAGTGAGAGAGAAGGGATGGGAGATGAGAATGGCAAATGCTTTGATAGGGTGCGGGATAGAGGGGATGGGATATGAGATTTTGAGAATAACAAATGCTTTGATAGGGTGCGGGAAAGAGGGGATGGGAGATGATAATGACAAATCACAAGTCCATTCAAGATCCAAGAGAGGAAGATGAGAATGGTAAATGCTTGTTGAATTGGTGTGGAAGCATGGAGGAGAGGAGCACCTTTTGTAGATGAGAGAAGGGTCAAAGTTCAAACAGTCAAAGAGGGTTCAACGGTCAAAAAAAGTGCCATGCAGGCAGGCGGAATGTGCAGGATTAAAGGCAGGGCCGCAGGTGAGAACGCGGGATGCAGGATGCATAGATGAGGTGGCCAGAAAGGGCCTGTTTTAATGTACGGATTCATGTGGATACGTACCGCACAGTACCGTACGGATTGTACGGTGCAAATAATATTGTACGATGTATGAAGACAACTGTGTGTACCACAGTGGCAAGAAGGACCTAGTTGGCAAGCACTACTCTCCCTGGTAGTGAGAGTCTTGCTGAGCTCCACTAAAGAAGCTTCTATCTTATGCTCAAGAGAAAAGGTGCCAATTGTTGCTCTGCAATAATGTCAATCCCCACATGGCATCCAAGATATCTTAGTGCGGTCTTGCAGGGAACCCACATGAAATCCTTATGTGGTTACCACTGTGGTTGCCTAGTTTCATAGACCCAAAATCCATAGGACTTGTGCCAATTAATTAAGGCACCTATTGCTCTACAAAATATCTCCATGACTGATAGAAAGGCCTTAAAGTTACTCTCATCCCCGTCTAGATAGATTGATGTGTCATTTGTAAAGTCCACATCCAGACGCTCCTTAAACTTGAGGATGGGTAACTTGATGTCTTTGATACCTATAGATCTCTCTCAAGAAGGAGCTCATGGCCTGTGCTACAAATAAGAAGAGGAAGGGGGCTACTGGGAAGCCCTATCTAACTATGATTTTTGAATCCTGAGTCTGTCTCCTCATGTAGATCTCTCTCAAGAAGGAGCTCATGGCCTGTGCTACAAATAAGAAGAGGAAGGGGGCTACTGGGCAGCCCTATCTAACTATGATTTTTGAATGCTGAGTCTGTCTCCTCATGTCGATCCGTCCGGCAGGGGTAGTCTGCAGCTCCTGCCGAACAATCAACTTCTTGGAACCACGTGCCCCACTTAGTGGAGAGTTTTCACATTCCAGGATGCAAGGTGTAAGCTCATGAGGAAACCTGCGACTGACCAAATAGGCATCTGTTTGGTGTGGAGGTTGTTGATGAAGAGGAAAAACTATAGGGCATGCAAGTACGCTTTGCCGTAGGTTTGGACGGCGAACTCCAGTCCCCCATGGTGGTCCTCGGCCAGACCATAGGGATGATAGATGCTCCAGGTGATACTATCAATGCATCTATCAGCCATGCTGAGAGTCGTGACTTTGCACATTGGTAGAAATGGGCCGCTTGTGCCAGAGGACACTCAGTCACATCCTTCAGAGCTCTCCAGTATGGAGGGGATGGGATAATAATGCTCAAGTGTGGGACTTCCGCTCCAGCCCACCAGTTAATGTCCATCATGCAACTAGGCCACTGCTGTGCAAACAGTGCTAGTCCTTCTTCTCCCATCCACTGGGAGATGTGGTCCACCACTTGACTCTTCAACTCCTCCTCTATCTATGTTGTCGTCCAATCCCTTGAGTGAGAGGACTGAAGAGAAAAGGTGTAGTTGGGTCCATCCGGTGGTGCTAGTAGATGGACCTTGCCTCTCCTTGACTTGCGAACCACGAAGTTCCCCACCTCTAGAGGTAGTGGGAACACTCCGCACTCTGCAACTTTTAGGTAGGACCATCGGCCACTGCGGAAGAACTCCTGTGGCAGCAGCTGTGCCTGTCTTGGGAAAGTGTGACAGGCGGTAGGGGCAGATGAGATGGTGGCTGTGTGGGAGGGGGAAAACTGCTGGTGTGAGGAGGATGTAGATGTGTGTGGCTCATCACCTCTTGTGGAAGGAGGGGTGGTGGGTCTAGGGGGGATCACCTGAACCGGGTGCAGATCAGGGGGGGTGCTTGGTAGGGGAGGTGGTTTGGGGGGGGGGGGGGGGAGGATCGAGGGATGGTGGGATGGTTGGAGATATGTGGTGGGTGTGGGAGGGGGTTGGTGGTCCTGGAAAGGGGGACCTGTGGGCCAAGGTCAGTGGAGGGAGCGTGGGAGGTGGGGGATGGTGGGTGTGGGGGCTGTGGGATTCTAGGTGAGGCTGTGGCGTGGGTGGTGGTTGTGGGGGATTGCGGTCCTGTCGGGTGGGGCGGCTGCGGAGTGCTTTGCCGAGGGGGTGTCCCCTGCTCTCCTACACCTTGTTGTCGAGGCTGTGTCTAAGGAGCTGGCTGCAGCCCCCCCTGTGGTCCCCCTCTTTGTCGTCTCTGGATCCGTGTGATGCTGTCAACGTCCACTTGTGGGCTTGTTGGCGTAGCCGCCTTTGCTTTGAAACGCGTACAATCTGCTTCCTGATGGCCGAAGTCGTGGCAGCGTAGGCACTGCCCTGGTTGCCCAGTCACAATGACTTGCTACCTAAAGGAGTGACCTCCTGCGTCAATATCTAGGAACTTTCTTATACTCTTTGTGTCTTTCACGGCCATTCGTACCTTTGGGACTCGTGCAGCTGTCACTACATCTGCGAAGGAGGCAAGAAGTGCGCCAAAGAGCCGTCCAAAGTCCTCCACTAACTGCCAGTACTCTACCACCAGTTCGAGGAATAGTAAGGTGACAAGGTGTCTGAGAAATTTGTTGTGGAGCGCAAATGTCTCTACTTTGAAGCTGCTATACTAGGGAACCATGTAGATGACTCCTTTCGTGGAGGCATAGGGCGAGCTCCCCACTAACTCACGAGCTGCATCCCTAGAGGTGAGTCGAACTATGAAGATCCCTTGGCCCATGCGGATTGCCTCCACGATCTGCGCTGTGCAAATGCGCAGTGTGGAGTGGAGCCAATGCCACAGCTGGGCCCTTGATGGGGAGTTGCCTACAACCTGACCAAAGATCGTTGTTTCTTTCAACTCTAGCTTTGTGGCACAGACGGCTAAGAGCTGTTCCTCGGAGAGGATGATGCGCAAGGTGTTTGATTGGGGGGCACTCGCAAAATGCGCCGGTGTTTGACCAGAGGTTTCCATTGCGCGTCCCTATTGAGAACCTACCTATCACGCTGCAGTGCTACCGGAGGGGGGAGTTGCTGCAAGGGAAGGGAGCAAGTAGAACCGGGGGGGGGGGGGGGGGAGGTCGATGGCGCGGAGGGGGGGGAAGCGCGGGTGGTGGGTCTATCAGACAGGGCCGGGGGCTGCAGGGCAGCAGCAGGTGACGGGCGGGCTGGGGGCGGCTAGGAGCAGGTGGGGTGGCGGTCGTGGTCTGCAGGGCAGGAGAATGCGACGGGCTGGCTGGTGGTGGCCAAAAACAGGTGGGGGCGCGCTGCAGTAGGCGACGGGCGGGTTGGCAGCGGCCAGAAACAGGTGGGGTGGGCGCTGCAGGGAAGGAGGAGGCGACACGCGGCGGGCTGGCGGTGGCTAGGTGCAGGTGGGTGAGCGAGGGGGAGCAGGTGATGGCGACGGGCAGGAGCAGGCGGGAAGGTAGGATCAGGTGGGGCGGATGGGAGGGGACAGGCGGCGGGCTGGTGGACGGTAGGGAGCAGGCGATGGCTGGTTGACAGGAGGCGGTGGGCGGGCTGGTGTGAGGGATTAGGCCGGGGGGGTGGAATAGCAAACGTGGCGTGATGGGCAGGAGTATGTATACATATTCTGTGTGTGTGTGTGTTGGTTTTTGAAATGTGAATATCAACGACAATATATAACCAACACCAATAATACGAGCACCTAATGTTATAGCAATTCCAATGACACTGTGTGTGTGTGTGCATATGTGCGTGTGTTTGGTTTTAAATATGAATAACAACAGTCTTAAATGTGAACACTAACTACACATGAAATCAATGTTTGTTATCGTGCAAGTTTAAATGTCTTCATAAATGTCATATAATTGAGTTGTTTTGATAAAAAAATAGAAATATGGCTTCTCTCTCACACACACACACACTCTCTCTCTCTCTCTCTGTGACACACAAAATTATAGTTTTTAACTCAATGTGGAACGAGTTAATGTATTATACGTGGTATTTTCAAAATCTATTATATTATGTAGTTGAAAAATAAAATTGAAAGTTATAGAAATTCATTTCATACATTTGTCCTTTATCATTTCATACACTTGTTTTCCTTTGTTATGGAACATTATAAGGCATTGTTTTTGCACTATAAAACATGATAAAAAATTGTAAGTCACTATTTTTATACTTGTTCTCATTTACTGTAGAAACTCAAGAATTTGGTGTCATAAAGATTATGCTAAATCTAAAAAAAGCCTTTTGCATTTGCTTAGTGCAAGTTCTATCCTTGAGACACATAAACAGATAGTGTTCATCAATGGCAATGAGGTCGCACTTGTAAACTTTTGCAACGGAGGATGTGCAAGCATCTGCTCCCTATTGCAGTGGTGCGGCCTTGGTCACTTGGTTGCCGAGGGTGTTTGGAACATTGAGAAGAGTTTGTATTTATGCCACACATTGTTAGGAAACACACCCAAGATGTTGGAGGACCTCAAAGAGTTGGCACCAACGTCAGCTTCGAGGGAGAATCTGGCTCTTTGGGATGCAAAGTGGAAAGCGGAAGGGGCATGCTTCAGGCATGCAAAGGATCTATTGGGCGCAACCTCTCTCCCCAAGCAACTCAAGGCCTTCTATAGCAAGCCTAGTGTCTGCAACATCCCTCATACAAGTCATCAGATCCTTCAAAGAGTCTCTGTAGCATGCTCCTATTGCCATGACCTTTGAAACATCGAGAAGGTCTGCATTGAGAACATCTAAGTAGCTATATGAAACAGTTCGATGCAAACCCATAATCTCCTAGGACCTGGCACTTGCCTGATTGCAAAGCAGCTAAAGCTTTTGCAAGGTCCTCCATAGAAAGGACTATCATCTGGTCATGTGCTCAATGGCCACCCTCTTAGTGCTTTGCAAACCATCTCTCTCTCTCATATCCAGGGGGGTCTAGTGGTGGAGTAGTGCTATGTAATAACGTGGTCACTTGTCCAACCTCCTGTGGTCCTTGAGCTACGGATCTTTCTGCTCTCCTAGTCTCCAGACTTTGTGTCTAGAGTGTATGTGCCCTGTAGTGTGGAAGAAGTGTGTATTTACTTTATTTTGAAAGTTCTTAATTCTCTCAAGGAAAATGATCTGAACAGGTGAGGGGTCTAGAATGAGTCGTGCTAGAAATAATGCCAACTACACCCTTGTGTCACATTCCCAATCATGCAAAATCTGTCAATTCTTGAGAAGACATTTTCTTATGCAGCTCTATCTCTCCTAGAGAACTGTAGGGGGAGCCTGTGAATTTGCCAAACTCACTATGGACAAAGCATTCCACCCCTGATCAGGGAAATGAACTCCTCCTAGGCTGCCTATCCCTGTATTGCAATAATGTCAATGCATTTTCCCCTCCTCTCCTCCAAGCCTTTACCCTATTAAAATCTCCTCCTACTGTCTGATGACCAACTCAAGCTAAAAGCTTGATTGAGGGTATTCCAGAAGTGTCTTGTATCTTGTTGACTATTAGGTGGTAAAAATGGACAATATTGTCCAATAAGTGCCCATCAACTCTCACCAAGACTCAAATGGCTCTCCTCTGGAGCAGGCTGCCCCAATCCTGCACAAGAGTCAATGGTCTCCTATACAAGTACAAACTCTTCCTTCAATCTCTGTAGCTCTACAGCTGCAGCCCTTTGGTAGAACCGTGTCCTGGCAAAAACTTTTTGATTTCTATAAGCTTCAAAGTATTGATCTGGATCAAACATTCTCTTTTGTTAGCCAATGTTTTTTAATCTGTGCTCACACTGAGCATAGCCTTCTTTAATTGAATCCTATGGTAACAGAAAAACACAAAAAGTGTGTTTTGTCTCAGGATCTGTAATAAGGAGGATCTTTGTCTGTTTCTTCCATAGGTATGATGGACAACGTGCGCAGGTTCATATAAAACAGGATAATACAATCAGAATTTTTTCCCGCAATTGTGAGGATACCACATTACGCTTTCCTGATGTGGTTGATATTGTTCGGAGGTCCCTCCAGTCTGGTATTCACGATCTAATCTTGGATGCTGAGGTTGAGTTTGCAAATCTTTCTAAAAATGAATAGCTCGTGTGATATCTCCTGTTGTTTTTGGTTTTCATGCTCTATGTGTGCATACATGCCTTTTTGTTGAACAGATAGTTGCTGTTGACAGAGGGAATGAGAACAAGCTTATGGCATTTCAGCATCTAAGTACACGAGAAAGAGGTCGAAGTGGGTCCCTTATTGCTGTTGACAGCATCAAGGTATACATACGGCTCCCCCAATGTATAAATAATAAATGCTGTTGAACACAGGGATACACATCTTCCAATCTGGCTGTTCTCAGTAGAAGATGTCTAGTATAAGGGCTGTGAAAAGAGCCAGTTAGGTGGCATATAATGCCAAAGCATATAGGAAGTCACCAGATGGAAAGTGTATGAATTCAATTGGTGAAAAAGGCATTTCTAAGTAAAACATGCACCATTTATAAGGACAAGGATTAGTAATCCAAATCAGAATTTATAAACATGACTAAGGCTGCAAAAAATGATTGAGCTAATCCCACCCTGTTGGTCATGTGTAGACCCTCATGTCTCTTGTGCTCTGGCCCTTGCAGCTCCTCCATGCCTTCATTTTTTCCCACTGCCTTACCTCTGGCCTCCTTCTCAACCTTTAGCCCACCTCACTGTCATCATTCTGCATCGCTCTACTGGTATACCCGCCTCCCTTTGGCTAGCTGGCCGGTCCATCCAGCCACCTTCTCTTCTGTCTTTGTGTGCGTGCCCTTTCTGGCTGAACACTCCTATCCATGAGCCTAAGGAAATTCCACCATACTACATTATTCAAGAAAAGCTAAGCGTTTTCATGATTTTGGAGACTTCACATGCTCATCTTTTTGCTTTTGGAAATTCTTTTTTTCCTCCTCAAAAATTCAAATTCATGTTTTTTGAAGCACATTATGTAGGTGTGAAAGGCACATGGCATGTTGGTTCAGTCATCCCTCCACCCATTGGAGCCAAGACCAAAGAAAGTTCTGAACCACCAACTAATTCAGGTCAGCTCTACAAGTTGCTGAGAAGTTGCATAAGACGTAATTTACCAGACCATTGCTAGCAAAACTTGTCTTATCACCCCAACTCAGCTGCTAAGGAGAGGTGCACCATGCTCCAAAATGAGTCAATTTCCATCAAATGGAATGAATCATGGAGGTAAACTGTTGCACAGCCACAATGTCATGACCCATCTAAAACCTGAGGTGTTTGATTATCTCTCCCCTACTCATGATCTAAAGTTAGGGTGGACTTTCTAGTCATTGTTAGAACTCACATCTATGAGACACAATCTGACTTGCATACATTGACTTTACCCCTGCCAGTGAGCAAAATAGCTCTGCCAATGACCTCTCTAATATCACAATATCATCCTCCACGCACAAAGTGGTGTCATTTATCACAATATCATCCTGTACATACAAAGTGGTGTCATTTGCATGATTAGAATCCAAAAATTTTGGTTCTTCATTGGCACTCTAAGGCTCCCACCCAATGGCTTGAGAGTGGAGGATTACAAGATCACCTTTGCAAAACGTAGGTACAAGTAGGGGGCCAAAGAAAGGGGGTTTATCTCCACACTGTCTGAGGGCCGTCTGCTAGTAGGCAACTCATCATCTTGTAGCCAAAGCATGGCACTTGGAGTGACGAGTCCCAAGTGATTGGGTAAGGTATCCTCTATGAATGGAGGTAATCCTAATGGTCCAAGGAAGGTGTCAATATAATCAGTACAGACAACAAACCGAATCTATGGGTATTAGGGAAGGCCTTTCCAAACCACATCAACAAAGATCATGCATGGACATAAGTGATGCCAATCTTACACAGAAAGGGGTAAAGTAGTTGTGAAGACTTGGGAAAAGGATGGTAATGGCAGTGTTGTCCCTGAGTATTTGATAAGTACTTCCCCTTACCCCATTTGTCAAAGTAGGCCAGTGAAAATTATATCTTAAACTGGTTGGTTCCAAGTGCTGCCTTTGACTGCTTGGATGAACTTAACTGAACTTTGAACTGCCCCCTGTCAAGGAGTACAACTCATGTAACCATGGTTGGGGTGCTTGTGAGAGCTGGCTGAATGGAGTCCTTTAGAACTCTGAACGTGGAGTGGTGGCAGTCTCCAACTAATTGGCATGCCAGAGATGATGCCTTGAGGATCGCCACTTTCTCCCTAATGTTGTGATCCTAGGTTCCAAAGACACTTCCCAAATATGCCTATGGGATAGCTAGTGGCTGAGGGGGATCTCATACTTCCTTGGGATGATGAGTTATTGGGGTCTAGCAATAGGTTGTTGGTTGCTTCAAATTTCATATGCAATAGGAGGGAATTTGCAGTGGGGCAGTGGATAGAAAAATGGGATACCTTCAGTTCTATTTTCGGCTTGATATCACACCACCTAGTAGTTCATATGAGTGATTGAATCCCACCAATGGAAGATGACATATTGGAGCATAGTTCATCTCTCACTCCTGGTAGAGCTCTATTGGTCAACTAGGTCTTGCTAGTGACTGGTATATCACTCCTTGTTGGTGCTTCTCACCTGTGTGTATCTCCCATGTAGGTAGGTAGAGTGGACACACCACAATCAAAATCACCTCAAACCCCCCGGGCCCCAGCCCACCCGCCATCTTGATCAGCTGGCTGCTGCCGAGCATCCAGCCTTGTTTAGAGCTGCTGCCCAAACCTGTGTTTCCTGCTGCAGGCTGAGGTGCCCTGATTGCTGTCTAGTGTCCTGTGTTTTTTGCAGCTAGAGCAGTAGTCTTGCTGTCTCTCATCATCACCATCATCTGCTACAGTGCATTTAATTGCCAAGCCATCTTGTACAGTAAGGTGACCACTTCTTCATGCTGGTGACTCAATCTACAGGCTGTGCAGGCCTGTGTTTTGCAGTTGCAGCAGCCGCCCGGCTCCATATGTGGCTCCATAGCAGTTGTCTAATTCAGCTGACCTCACATTTGCTGATTCTGAGCCTAGTTTCATCACCTATGGCTGCATTTTGATCTTCAGCGGGCTGCCCTGTTGATTTTCTGCCTCCACAGCACAGTTGGGCTGCTGGTCATCTCCTCCTTTGGCGATAACCCTCAAGGACTGCATTTTGCTCCCTCCATTTCTTTGCTTCGTCAACGGTGTCTACTCTGACATCCCACTGGTTGAAGGATTGCATTTCACTCCCCCCACAAAACATCTTCATCCACAGGTGCTGCTTCCTTGTCAGCCAGGATAGTGCAGTCATCTCTGTGGGCTACCCTTGGATAGATGGTGCTAGGGTGGTCTAGCACTCTCTAACCTCCCTTAGAGGAGGATTTGAGTCATAGGGCTGCCAGGGAAGTCATGGAAGCTAGACTAATACCTTGCTTGGCTGATGTCTAGGAGTGGCAGATGTGGATATGAGAGGGATGAATGGGGGCCAAGGGAGTGGTGCTGGTGTGTTTCTTCAAGCTCAGAGATGACATTTACTTAGGGATGCCATTTACTCTATGAGGCAGAGATGGATGACACGATCCTCATCATTGATGCTTGATCGTGTGTATTGGCCGATTTGGATGCATTCTCAAGCAAACAGACACTGGAACCCTTAGTATTACGATTGGAGGTGTGGGAGCTTCTTGGGAGCCTCTTGGCATGGCCCGTTCGGAAGACCTGTGGCTAGATAACACTTGGTGGAGAGAGCCTTTCAGTATGTGCTACTCTAATGGAGATCTGGTTGCCAATTATCCACTCCATTTGAAGCCATTGGGAGCAGCTTCATGGGGGCTCTTCCCATTTAGAGGAAGTTCAATAGAATCCTTCATGCTTGGTCTTACCACAGCCTGTTCTTCACACTATGGGATGGTAACCCCTGGTGGTCTTACACTGTCCCCACCTTGGCTTCTTTATCCTTTCCCCACAGGCCTCCGTGAGGGACCTTGTATCCAATTGATTTGGTTTACATTCAGTTCTAGCCAACCTATTAGCACTTTGTTGTCTTTCTTGTAAGTAATGTAATTTAGCCACACTTGATAGGCTTCTTTTTGACTTCATGCATATGCTGAGATTCTAATCAAGCGTTCTAGATTTTGCATCTTATTGTTGTTGCTTAGACTACTTTTGTCCTCCAAGCTACCAAATCCTATAGAATGAAACAGCTTTAGAATCATATTTTATGAAAGTAGTTTTAACAAGCTAGAAAAGGTAATTCTTTTTACCAAATTAGAATGGTAGATATCAATGTCTGATAAACTTTTGTTGTAAAGAGGGGGTGTTGAGAATTTGGCTTTACATGGTGCAGGTGGATGTTTGCATATTTGTATTTGATGTAATGTACGTAAATGGAAAATCGTACGTATCTCTTAACAAATTTTTAAAATTAGTTAAATTGAAGCTGGTTTTTATATGTCCTCAAGTGTGCCTCTTTTGCAGACTTGTAAAGCAATCATTGCGAGACAGGCGAAAATGTAAGTGAAATTTCTCTTGTTCCTCCTGATTGGAGTTTTTTGGAGCCCATCTGTACAAGCCCTTGTTCCTTGACTATAGACAACTTGTGTGGCTGTCACACCTGCCTATTCCTTTAATAGCATGTTTTGATGGGGGTTTGGTGTATTTGCATAATGGTGGCTCATGGCTGAGGTCAAATTGAATAGAATCTTTGTCGTCATTGTTGTTGTTGTTTTCTTTTTTGGGCCCTTTTTTTTCTTTGTTTATGGGGGGATTTTTTTCTTTTTTTTTGGGGGGGGGGGGGTGGGGTGTGCATGGGCCAAGATGTTATAACGTATGAGCTCGCTTGACTGTGCAGACATGCGTGATTGCTTTGTTGAGAGTCAGCCTGGTTGGTTTGATTTTGCCAAAGAAATCACGGTAAGTCAAGGATGTAACATTCATCTTAGTTTTTTATTATAGGACTGAGATGACTGAAGTTTGGAATAAGGCTGATGATCGTGTTGATTTAGGCATTGATATCTGAGGTCTCATAATGTCTTATCTTCAACTGTGAACTGAGGTTCTGTACTAAAAACTTTTGGCCTTAAAGTACCTGAAGTTTTCACCACCGTATGATATAAGCATTGGAACCTTTCATGTTTATCCTTCCTAAAGGATCTTAGTAGGATCAGAAGGTTACAATGATTTCCTGGTTCTTGGTAAACAGAAAAGAGAATTGCTTCCAGACAGCTGCTCCAATAGGTAGTGACGTCCTGGAACAGATGAGGTGCAGGAAGAGGCCACACCAGCTGCAAGTTTTACTGTCTCATCTTGCTGTAATCTTGGGATGTAACATGTGTGTTGCTACCTGTACTGCTTTGTTGAAGTCCAACAGATAGGCCAAATGTTTAACTATGTTTCTCTTTGAATGATGTGGCCATCTGGATTGTGCCACTGAGAAGTGTGTACCAACAACAAACTTAATTTGCATTAATCCTATTACCTCATCAAAGAGACACCAATTCAAGGGATTCTTAGAGGGCTCGTTTTGCACCACTAATATAACCTTGCAAAAAGAGATCTAAAATAGACTACAATGCCCAGGCCACAGCTGCACATGCCCAGACTCATTCATGAGCTGACCAAACTGCTAAGAGCTTCTTCCTTGTGAATCCGCATATCTTCCTCTTCTGCTTGACGTCATGGTTGCCATGGGTTAGAACTTTCATTTTCTTCTGAAAAGCTTCTGCATTGTGGTATTGATATTGGCCTTTCTTCTTCTATTTCTACTTGTGAAGTTGAATCTTCCTCTTCCTTTATAGACTATCAATGCCGATTCTTGTTTTCTTCTTGGTTTGTCTTCTTATAATCTTTTTGTTGCTTGGATAAGGAGGGCTTGAAGGTTTTCAAGTGAAGGAAAAATTTCCCTCATAGCAATGAAGGTTATATTCATTATTGACTCCATTATGAATAACTTTTGCAATCTCTTCATCTTGGCACTATGTCCCAATGCCATTAGTTCGTCTTGAATATCTTTAATCTTCATAACACTCTTTATTTATAGCATATTTGATAGGATGTCCTATATCTGGTTTGCACATGCTGCATTTATGATATAGCCAACCATACTATCATTGACATTGATGTTGATAAGGCCTTGAGCTTGAGTTGGTTTTTTTTTTTTCGTGAAGATAATTGAATTAAGTAGTAAATATTTTACATCAGACCATCAGGTCGGCTTAGAAATAACGGACAATAATAGTCATGAAGGAAAGTCTACACAGACAGAAATATCACACTGAAAGCACAGCTGGTGTGGAGTAGACAGTGCCCAGCCATGGAGAAGCAATATTAGGAAGAACCAGGTCAGCAGACACCATAGAGGTGATTTGCCACAACACTAAACCCTGGATTCGGGCCACGTGACCATGAATCCCAGATACTGAATAAAAAATGAAAGCATTCTGAGTACGCCAAATATGCCACAAGGCTGTCCATTTGAGGAAATGAAAAAGGCAGGAATAATCTGAATTCAAAGAGGTCATGGAGATCATCTTCCCCAAAATCCACAAATGAACTGAAATCCGGTGTCGAGTCAACGAGGACTATACACGGAAAACAAAATTCCAAATCTGTCTTGCAACAGGGCAGGAGACAAAAAGATCAAGCAGTGTCTCATCACATGTAGTACAGAATTTGCATCGCCCAGCAGAGATCTTATGAGCACGCAGCACATTTCCAGTAGGAAGAGCCCCAATAAGTAGCCTCCATGTGTTGGTCTTGCTTCTTTACCTCTGTCAATACTCCATGAATTCGTATTAATAACTAGCTTGCATTTTGAACTTCCATGCATGGTAGTTGGTTTTGTCAAAGCTTGTTTGCATCACCAAGCAAGGATATATCACTTGGAGCTAGTTGTGAAATAAGGATATACTGAATTGAGTTGAGATACTCCTAATCTTTGTATGCACAATTGAGGACTCGCACAAATTGGAGCTCAAATACTAGCTGTGTTACAATGTTGGAAAAGTGGGACCACAAACTAGTTATCATTGCATAAAGTCACTACTAATGTAGTCAATCAACTAGCACTGCATTGATCGTAAGTCGAATTGGACTACTGCAAGTGTGTCAAAGACCAATGAATAGAAGAGAGTGGTTGAGATAATGAAACTGAAGTAAAGAAAGCTTGTATTACTCAGTAGGATTGCAATAGTTGGAATGCATTGTGAAATGGACTCAACAAGAAGGAGAATTGATTCAATCCTTGCTACTGAACTAATGAGGTTGTAGACAGTTTGCCTGAAATTCTTGCATGAATGGGGCTGATTGCAGAGATAATATCTTTTAAGTGAGGAATCAGTTGGTTACTTTATGGAAATTTATTCAATGTGGTGTATTAAGGAATGCTAAGTAGGCTATGGATAACCTTAGATCTTTAATACCATGGGCGTTTTCATCTCATTGAAGAGATATGTGTTGTTGAAGGCCTTTCACATGAATGCTTGCTGGATGATTTTGTGCCCCATAGACCCAAGGTCCAAGGTGCCCTTGTACATCTCCTATGCAGTGAATGGACTTAAGTACATGCAACTACATGGGTCTTTGATTTCACTCATTTACACTCAAGCACATGTTTCTACTTCCATTGCCATCTTGGGTCCATTCCTGCAGAGACATCTTCACTCTCATTGGCATGCCGCTTTGCATAGAGACGGGGGGGGCTCACAAATAGATTACTCAGATTAAATTTGAGCAAGTGACTTAGACTCCTAGAGATCTAAATCATTGTAAGCTTGTAAGAGCAAGTCTCCCCCTTGGGAAATAATAATGCATGTGGCTGAGTACCTTGCAAGTATCTGAAGATCTTCTTAACACCTTGCCAATGTATGTTTTGTGGGTTGTGCATATATGTGCTCACTTGAGATACTGCATATACCAAATTTCGGGATGTGTGTTGCAAAGGTAAATGAGGCAGCAAACAGCGTGGCTGTAAATTGCAACATCATGCATCTCTTCACCATCATGCATAGATAGCTTTAAGCTTGGCTCCATAGGAGTGCACATAGGTTTGTAATCTTGCACATTTAACCTATGTAACAGCTTATTCAGATACTGTGATAGTGACATGATGATACCGTGCTGATTTTGGGTGAACTAAATCCCCAAATAGTAGTGTGCACAGCCCATGTTTGGCATAGCAAATTAATGTTTTAATTTAGTCTCAAAATCTGCAATGTTTCCGTTTGTAGGTCCATTGAGCAGCATATCATTTGCAGAAAGAATGATAATTAGCCTTTTTCGTACCCTTTGTTTGCCAAATATGCTCTCATTGTACTCGTAGGTGATGTAGGGGCAAAAGTTTCCTCATAATCTATGCCCTTCTTCTGCGCATAGCCTTTTGCTACCAAACTGTGCCTTTTACCTGTCAATTATACCATTAGCCTTAGTTTGAGTTAAAAACCCACTTATTGCCAATGGTCTTCTTGCTAGGTGGTAAAACCCATAAGATCCCATGTAGAGTTAGTGGAAATGGAGCCTAACTCCTCTTGCATGGCCTGCATTCAATGTACATCTTGTTGAGCTTTATCCAAGGAAGTAGGCTCATTATCATCTAACAGTGAGCTCATAAACATATGCTCATCACAATCATCTACTTCCATTATATCAATCAAATGTGCCCCCCTTGCATCATATCTTACATATCTGGCAGCCCTTCTAGTGTGCTTAGGTAAAGGGACATCCATTTTACTCTCGTGGAGAGTTTGTGATTGTAAACGCTAAACGCCCCGAACAACGTAGTATGCTTAACAACTATGATTTTCGCTTGTTTTCGAGATTTAATATAAAAGAGAATGAACACTTAAGCTGAAAATGAAAATTACTCACAAAATTACAGCCATGAAAATGTAAAAGTAATGGAGACAAGATTGAGGGTTGAAGCTGGGCAAACCCCCCCCGAAGGAATGTATTTCTGCTCAACCCAAGTCCCTTAGGGAAGAGCTCAGTTACAATCAACCTGAGAGTGAGGAGAAGTAATTCTCACTCTCACAAGATCATGCAAAGATGCACAAACACACATGCATTATCTATTATGCAATGATAAGAACTGATTTCTTTACAGTATGAGAGAAGAAAGAGGGGAAATCAGCCTTTCTTCATCGTTGATCAACAGTACATGGATAGGGCTCGCTTCTTGTTGCTAAAATGGAAGAAAGAGCTCGAGAAGGAGGTGCTGTAATGAATTTATAGGCTTGCTGTCCTGTAAAACAGTAGTGATAGAAGAAGGAATATGGAGGAATTTGATAATGGAGAAGTGGGGGATGATGATGGGGATGGATGGGGCCAGTTTCTACTATCTGTGGGTGTTGTACATGAGTTTACAGCAAAGAAAAATGATGCTGAATGAAGAAAAACGAGCTCTTATTTATAGGAGAGGGAAGAGCTAGTACAAAAGGGGAAAGTAGAGTAGTACAAGACAAGTGTCCAGCCACATGTCATGAGATGTGACAAGTGGTGGGACACTTGGAAACTTGTGTGACAAGTGTCTTGACACTTGTCTCTTCTCTATGGCCTTCCTTTTTGGGCTGAACACTATCAAGAATAGAAACAACCAAATTTAGTAAGCACAATCAGGGTACACAATTTACTATTTTTAGAATGTCATCCCTATTTTTTAGGACTAGCATTTTTAGGCTAATTTGAGCCTTCTAAAATTTAGGGACCCCCCCCAATATTGGTGTCATATGAAAGCTTTTTCCGTGTACATCACAACAACGGTATCAAAATCTTCATGTGACTTTTCTATGCAAAGAAATGTGCATTTCAAGCAGCCCACACATGCACATTGTACAAGTATTTTATGATCATGCCATCTTGTTAATTGTAATTGTCTGTTCTGGTGGATCTAGCGCACACTTCAAGGCATCAATCCTTTCTGTGTGCGAGTCTAACCTCGATATGTGTGAGTTCTGGTCACAGGCGCCCAATCGGCCATATAGGTGGAAGTGTGAACTATCTTTTCTCTAACCCACCGCGAGGGTCCACCATAACTTGTGACCACTCATCAGTGGCCATTTCCAATGCACTTTTCTTTATATCTAATTAGTGCAAAGGAAACTAATTTAATAAATCATTATATAGACAAATTAATGAAAAAGGATACAAATTCTGTTTCTATAGAGTTGTAACAGCCCTGTGGCTTTTATTCAGCTATTCTCAGCTGAAAAGCTTCTTGATATGGCTGAAGAATGTTTGGGTAGTCCTTCATGAATTTTTCATCTATCCACTGTGCATTTGTTGTGGGTAGATTTTTGAATTTTAGTAAGAATTTTCGTGTCACAAGGCCACTTCTCGTGGTTCGATCCTTGTGAAACAAAATTAGTTCAGGTTCCAAGAGTTGCTCAGTTTCTTCAACTTCTGGGGGATCTTCAGTAATGGGTTCCTTTGGTTCTGGTCCTATGTAAGGTTTTAGCAAACTTACGTGAAAAGCATTGTGTATTTTTTCCAATGAGCAGGAAACTCAAGTCGATAAGAAAGTTCATTTATCTCAATCACTTTGAAGGGTCCAAAGTATCTATTGGAGAGCTTTGGAAAAGATGAATTTTGACCGGAATTCATGAAGGATTACCCAGACATTCTTCAGCCATATCAAGAAGCTTTTCAGCTGAGAACAGTTGAATAAAAGCCAGAGGGCTGTCACGACTCTATAGAAACAAAATTTGTATTCTTTTTCATTAATATATCTATATAATGATTTATTAAATTTATTTCCTTTGCACTAATTAGATATAAAGAAAAGTGCATTGGAGCTGGCCATTGATAAGTGGTCACAGGTTATGGTGGACCCACACGGTGGGTTAGAGAAAAGATAGTTCACACTTCCAGCTTTATGGCCCGATTGGGCGCCTGTGACCAGAACTCATGCATATCAGGATTAGACTCGCACACAGAAAGGATTGATACCTTGAAGTGTGGGCTAGATCTGCCAGAACAGACAGTTACAATCAACAAGATGGCATGATCATGAAATGCTTGTAGAATGTGCATGTGTGGGCTGAAAGCTTGAAATGCACATTTCTTTGCATAGAAACGTCACATGAAGATTCTGATATGGTTTTTGCGATGTACACGGAAAAAGCTTCCATATGCCACCCATATTGGGGGGTCCCTAAATTTTAGGAGGTCCCTAAATTTTAGGAGCCTCGAATTAGTCTAAAAATGCTAGTCCTAGAAAATAGGGATGTCATTCTAAAAATAGTGAATTTTGTACTTTGATTGTGCTTACTAAATTTGGTTGTTTCTATTCTTGACAGTCTTCAGTCCAAAAAGGAAGGCCATAGAGAAGAGACAAGTGTCAAGACACTTGTCACACAAGTTTCCAAGAGTCCCACCACTTGTCATATCTCATGACATGTGGCTGGACAGTTGTCTTGTGCTACTCCACTTTCCCCTTTTGTACTAGCTCTTCCCTCTCCTATAAATAAGAGCTCGTTTTTCTTCATTCAGCATCATTTTTCTTTGCTGTAAACTCATGTACAACACCCACAGATAGCCAGAAACTGGCCCCATCCATCCCCATCATCATCCCCCACTTCTCCATTATCAAATTTCTCCATATTCCCTCTTCTATCATTGCTGTTTTACAGGACAGCAAGCCTGTAAATTCATTAAAGCACCTCCTTCTCGAGCTCTTTCTTCCATTTTAGCAACAAGAAGCAAGCCCTATCCATGTATTGCTGATCAACGATGGAGAAAGGCTGATTTCCCCTCTTTCTTCTCTCATACTGTAAAGAAATCAGTTCTTATCATTGCATAATAGATAATGCATGTGTGTTTGTGCATCTTTGCATGATCTTGTGAGAGTGAGAATTACTTCTCCTCACTCTCAGGTTGATTGTAACTGAGCTCTTCCCTAAGGGACTTGGGTTGAGCAGAAATACATTCCTTGGGGGGGGGGGGGGGTTGACCATCTTCAACCCTCAATCTTGTCTCCATTACTTTTACATTTTCATGGCTGTAATTTTGTGAGTAATTTTCATTTTCAGCTTTAAGTGTTCATTCTCTTTCATATTAAATCTCGAAAACAAGCGAATATCATAATTGTTAAGTATACTACGTTGTTCGGGGCGCTTACAATCACAAACTCTCTATGAGAGTAAAATGGATGCCCCTTTACCTGAGCACACTAGAAGGGCTGCCAGATATGTAAGATATGATGCAAGGGGGGCACATTTGGTTGATATAATGGAAGTAGATGATTGTGATGAGCATATGCTTATGAGCTTACTGGAAGTGTTTGCACTTTTAAATCCATTTCAGGCGCAAGCTTTGCCACAAGATGTTTAAATTACATGAATGCATCGGATTTGGCCTTCAAGCCATACATCCATGTATACCATGAGTAGTCATCGATAAATGTAACAAAGTAAAGACAACCCCTAAGTGCATGTGTTCTCATGGGACCACAAATATCAAAGTGATCCCTCGCATGCATGAGGAGATGGAGTCTACATTGGAGGCAATGCATCTACCATATGACACCTTTGAAGGGTCGTCAAACTCCCAAAGCTTATTATGTCCATAGTGGCCATGCCAAAGCTCGGCATTCTACATAATAGTGGACTTAAGACTTGTGATTGTGAGAGCATCATGGGACTTTCGATCATAAGTGTTTAACAAGTATAAACTGTTGTATAGGGTGTTGAACTATGTGAGTACATAGTCCATCTCTCTATCTCTGAGAATATAGTTGGCATCCTCAAAGATGACCTGAAACCCTTGCTTATTGAAGGCAAAAATAGACAATAAGTTCTTTGTAATGGCAAGTGTAAACAAGATATCTAGATGTGTGAATTCAGAACCATATGCACTAGTAATAGTGAGGGTGCTTCCCAACACATGTGACATGCTACCAGCAAGGGGGGACTGAAAGAAAAGAAGTAAACAAGCACTTCCTAGAAGTAATGTGCTTTGATGCACCACTGTCAAAATACCGTGTTTGCTGCGTTTCAATAGCATTAAATGTTGAATCAACCATAGAAAAATCGTAATTGCACGCGAGAAATGCAAATCCTCCTCTACCAAGTTGATTGAAGCATCACCATTTGTTGATTTGCTGGCTGATGCCTCTTGGATTGTCAAATTTGAGTCTTTCTTCTTCTCCTTAACCAATCTCTTTTTGCATTCATTAATATAGTGACCGGGTTTCTTGCAATAATGGCATTTTCCCTTCTTTTTAGACTTATCTGAGTCTTGGGTAGCCTTGTTTGATGGCTATTTTGCATTGCCCTTTTGTTGATTTTTTGCATTTTTCTTAGTTTTACCCTTGCCTTGAAACTTGGAAAGCATAGTCACATCACTTGAACATAATGCAACATTCTTTCGACTTTGCTCCTCTTGCAACAAAAGGCTCTCCAACATCAAATAGTTGTGGAAACCAAGATATGACTTTGGAAGAGAGTTTGATATGATGTTTACCAATTCAGTATCTTGAATAATGTCGTCAACATCACGCAAATCCTTTACATGAGTAAGGTGATCCATCACGCTATTAACCTTGTCCATGTTTACATTTGCAAACTCTTTGTGAAGATACGAGTGAGATAGGGTACAAACATACACCCACGTATGTCCCATGCTGATTTTGAGGTCTTGCAAGACCGAATGTGGAGAATGATGGCCCTTTTTATTGACAATGCTATCAAACAAGGTGCTTGACCATCCTTTGAATCCTATTTCCTTTGATCTTTCATAGAAGGGGCAGCAACAACAGCAACAACACCAGCAACCTGTCCTCGAGTGTGACATTGAGGTGTCCTTGGTGTGAGACCTCTTGGTTGTTGTGAGTCACATGTAACATAGCCCCACAAGTCCTTCACAACAAGAAGGTTGTGGACCACAAAACTCCACAATGGGTAGTTGGAGCCATCAAGCTCGCCCTCGTGAGTGTGAACACCAAGAATGCTGCTATGATCATTATTTCATTGACATGACATACGGTCAGTTATGAAGAAAAATTGCAGCCAAATACTTCGATAGCATTGTCATGTGCAATGCTATCAAAGAAGAGTGTGTGCAAGGCAAAAGCCCCAAATTTCTTCCTAAAATTTCAAAGAAATTGAAGAAATTGCTACCTTACAACTCGAATTTCTATAGTCTGTCACCTTGAGATGTGTGCCAATAGGGAGCAACAATTGATATTTTTTTCGAGATGCATGGCGGAGCCTCTCAACCAAAATGCCCCAAATTTTTTGCACAAATTTCAAGAAAATTATGCAATGTCCGCTCTTTGAGTGTCAAGGTGCACGTGGAAAGCCGATTCAATGAAGAACATGGGTGCCGCAGGATGCATGCACAATCATCAAGACCTTTGGGATTTGGTGGTAGTACTCAACGGGCTCAACGGGCATGGGTGGAGGCATTGCTAAGTAGAGGCCCTAGGAGGGGGGGGATTGCTGGCAATAAACCAGGGCAAGTGATAGCTGATTAGACGCTAGTGGTTTTGGCAGCGTTGCGGCAAGGTGGTGGGTGGTGTCGCAGAGTGGCGAGTGTGTTGGTGGGCGTGAGCAGAGATGGAGGTGAGGACAAGCAAATTTTAGCTGGCGCAATTTGGGTTAAGGTGCAACTGCCTGGCAGATTGGTGAAGGACAGTTGGGATGAGTTGGAGTATTGGGCAAAATGACACCAATGCGCAAGTGCAGGCATTTCAGAGGGTGGCAGCTGCCAGAACTGGCGGGCGGTGCTTAGTTGTTGGCGACGAGCTCATAGTGCTTGGCATACGCAAGCATGGCTGGCGGAGCTAGGCAGGTGGTGTTGGCGGTGTTTGCTTGATAGGTGGCTTAGCTGTGGTAGTGGTGGCTATGTTTGGAGCACATTGACAAGTGGCCCAATTGCGATGGGCTGAAGGATTTGCTGGCGGCTCTTCCTCCTTTTTGGTGGGTTGAACATTGGCTGGCTGCAATAGGACCTTGGTGGAGTGACACCGGTTGATGGTAGTTGTTCACAATTCACATGTAGAAGTTATTGTGATACCAACTGTGAGAAAACAAGACTAGCAATCCAGGAGAGAGAAACGAGATAGTGATAGTGAGTCAGTCGCTCCAAGAGAGTAGAGTGTACTTGCTGAACTGAAAGATAGAGTGAGAGTATACGTATTGAAAGCCAGAAATGTTTGCCATATGTAGTATTTGGAAAGTTGTGAGTTGTGAGAAGGCATGTTCTCAGTGGTTGGCACACATCTCCCATAACATTCAATGACAATTTATCTACATGGTATTGATTTGCCATTTGACAAAGCCTGTGATAGGCATCTCCATAAAAGTAGAAGGTTTTAGTGAAAGTTTTCTGCATTCAAGAGATAGTAGATGTTGATGGTGGAGTCCTCCATTTGGCATGCATTTGTGCCTTGCCCATATGTACACACACATGTAATATGAATTTCGAACTTGTTCTTCAATCCTTTGGGTTTTCAAATTCTGATAGGTAAAAGGATCTCCTAGTATTTGTTGATATGAGGTTCCTTGTCCAAGTGCATTTATGTGCTTTTTAGTCAGCCTTGCAAGTGTACACTTTCAACCAAGAAATTTGTATGTTTGAAGTTCTCGCTTCTTATTTTATACACATTTTCTTGATTAGACGATTGGGTGAAAGCCAGAACAGACAACTTGTTTACCTTTAAAACTTATGGTTGTAATCTTTGTGGCATTTCATTTTATTGCTCAAAGCTGCTTTTATTGTTTTGTGCTTCTTGACAACCATTGGTATTGGCGATTGTAGATTCAAGAAAATGAGGCAAAGCCAGAGAACTCAACTGCCGTTGTGAGACTTGAGTCTTTTCTAGGTGAAGCCATTAATGCATCTTGTGAAGGAATCATGGTTAAAGCACTTGATCAAGTCTCATCTTATGTTCCCTCGAAGCGCTCTGATTCATGGCTAAAGGTGCTACATTTCAACTCAAAGCTTGATTGCAGTTTTCAAGGGTATTAATATCATGGACATGCTGTGCTAGAGTGGTATGATGTTATGTATCAGTTAAATATGTTTTCCAACTTCTTAGCTTAATTGTACTTTTCAAGAATATGATTACTATGCACATGTTTTGTTGAAACGACTTGATTGTGACATGTATCATTTAAGCAGTTTTGTCCAAGTTTCATATTTTTCCATCTTTGTAGGATAATGAAAGCGTTCCTATTGTGAGACAATGAGCAATAAGAAACTTAAACCACATATGTTTTTGCCTCTCCTTTTTTCTTTTGGGGGGGGGGGGGGGGTGGTTGGCATGTGTTAAAACAAATAGAGAATGTGTCATCCATTACTTTGGTGAGTTTACTCACGCCTAATAATTTTACATATTTGTAGCAAGATGAGAAATCCAAATTTAGTGCCTTGCATACAAATGTTTAAAGATTGCTTTTTTGAAAAGAGGTAAAAACTTGCACATTCTTTATTGCAATCCACAAAATAGAAGGCCCTCAATGTGTGAGATCCTTTAAAGAAAGGGAACTAAACATATTGAAGATTGATCCACCTTGTATATGGACAGCTTTTCATCACTTAGCAATATCAACTTACGTGTTCTAATGTAGAACAAACGAGGAATCTAGTGATTGCATTGTTAGGAAACGTGTGTCATGTACATGTTGGAAGTCCCTCACATACCCACCTCTTAGTTGCTTGTGCAGCAAGTGTCCAATGTTGTAAGGTCCCCTAATGACGAGAAGCCATGATGGGCATTGGTCATTGGCAGGGCTTACAATTTTGACATTGAAAGGGGTCTTAACCTTGAAGATGAAATGATTATTAGATGGCGTATATGGACTTGAACATTGGATCAAGTGGGAAAGAGTTCATGAAGGTGGTTATATACACCAAGTGACGAGTTATGGGGATTTGGGAAATTTTCCCTAGAATATTGCCAAGCGGTGGTGAGTGGGTGGAATGGACCATATGGGTGGTGAGTTAAGGTGAACCATGTGAGCAGTGAGTCAAGGGGAAGCGTGTTGGAGGACATTTGATATTCTATATGTTGATGGAGAATATTTAATATCCAACTTTTCAATAACCTTACCCATCCACCTCTCACTTTATGGATCTTCCTTTATAGATCCACCTTTTCCTCACCTACCATCTATTTTATAGATCCACCTAGCATCCACATTATGATTCATGTACCATCCACTTTATGGATCTATCTTTTTCTCACCTCCTATGTTGACCTCTTTGTGAGATTGTTGTATATATAAATACAACATAGCTATTGAGCGTGTCATTACATATCATCTATACTCACTATCCTCCATCCAACATTTGTCTAGATCACCATCTAAGGACATAGAAGCGCATGGGTGGAGAGAGTCTTCAGCCCATCAATTGTATTTGTGTGGTAAAAGAGAAAAGCTTTTCTTTTGTTCTCTCCTATTCTCTCTTGTACTTGTGTTTGTTGTTATCTTTCATTGTGCTTTGTTTTCTTACATGGTATCAGAGTGCCAAGGACTCTGAGTAACATCTAAATATAAGCAAATTCAAATTTTGTGCTTGAAAGGGCTAGAAGTGATGTCAACTATTGGCATCGACAGCAATAGTGAGAAACTAGCAATGTGGTTGTACGGATGTAAACCTAGTGAATTCGTCCACCTACCTTCACTAATGGTAAAATTGATGGAACAAACTATATCTCATGGAAGTTTAAAAATCAGTGCCATCCTAGTCTCATATGAGCTCTTGGATGCAATTTTAGGGATTGATATTGAACCAACCGCAACAGTGGATCCATGCAATCCTAGCAACCAAATCCCACCTAATCCAACCCTTCTTTATGTTTGGGAAAGAAGAGACACAAATGCATTCTCAGTACTAGCTCATGTGATTCTGTTGTCACTCTTATTCAACACACATCCAAGGCTAGCTAAACTTGGGATTTACTGAGACGAAACTAGACTAGAATTCAAAACTTGGAGAATCAGCTTGCAACAGAAAATCTTTTTGATGGAGAAGTAGTGGAGGTCTTCATTACATGGATCATGAATTTGCGTGACCAAATGCAGTAGCAAGGGTAGCAAAGATGATTAAGGAGCTGGCTAGGAGATGCATCTGAGTTTAGCCCCCCAAGTTGTTAGTGCAGCGAATGTAGAAGTGTACGAGTAGACTAAAAGAAAATGAATATAGAGAGAAGAGGGAGAGAGAAAGAGATAGTAGAACACAAAAATCTATAGTGAATGAACATTGAAACGAGGGGAGTAGATAACTGATTTCTAACACCCCTAAATTTTTTTGCAAGTAAAATGTGGCTGATTATATTACTCAAAAAAACTGATTACAACGGAATGCTCATGCTCAACAGACTAGCTGGAGTTGATGAAAGTCACAAATACGTCATGTATACAAGTCTCTCAAGGCGGTCTAGGGGAGATGGGGGCAAGAAGCCATGGAGGGGGGGTGTATCGCCATCTGGGGTTGCCTACATACATCATGAAAAACAGGTCCTGGCCGTCCCAAGTGCGCATGAAATGACATCGGAGCTCCTGACAAGCCCTGGACTAGCCTTGCACCTGATCCCATCGGCGGTGGAGGGAGTGGATGATGGAGGTCCAGAGCTTTGCTAAGGTCGCCTGTACTGAAAGTCTCTCTCCGCTGAAAGCCTCCTGAGATTGTGCCTTCTAGATATGCCAACCAGTAAGACTCCCTATGATCTCCCATACCTCAGAGCAGTTTGCTGTGGGCTCCAGTCTCTAGTGGATAGGTAGAGCCTCCAAACTGACCATTGTGCATGACCCTGCCTCGATAATGAATATTGTGTCCTGCATCTGGGCGTCATACAGAAGGTGATTGCCCTGGTTGACCGCTTGCCAGTAGAAAGCTCCCCATGAGATACATCCAAGGCTAGGTGCTATACGGCGAAGGATGTGGCATGCTCCTCTCCACACGAGTTGCACCGTCTCACATGACCGAAGGCAGTGCTTGGGGGTTTCCAGAGGCTACTCTATGCATCACTTACAACCTCCCTCCTTCATCTGGGCAAGCCAGCTTCCCACCGCCAAGCCTCCATGTGCCACCAACCATAAAAAATACGATACCCTCCTCGGCCTCCAGCTATTCCATAGGTGGTGCTAGAAGGTCCATTGGAAAGGCTTCGTGATGCTGTGCTCCGCCCAATGCTTGCTATGTGATGGCGCCCGATCCATATCCTCTTGCATCAGTACACGTGTCTGCCAATCCTGGCGATGTACTCAAGGAACCTCGGTGGCTTCTTGGCCATTGCAGTGGCCGGCCATAGCTACTCTCTCGGATCCCACTCCAGCACATCAAGTGGCTTGCCCTCCCAGATCCAAAGGTGCTACTCCTTGAGCTCCTGCCAGAGGACAAAAGAGTCCAGCCGCCATGTCTTCCCCTGAAGGCTAATCACCCGGATCCTCTTCCATGAAAGGATAGCTATCCCCTCATCTTGTTGCCCTCTGTCAAGAGCTAGACGCCCCCCCTCCTGTATGGTGAAGAAGGTCTGAGGTGGAGTGCCACCTACTCTACCTGCCAGCACCTGTAGGGGGATGCCTGTTGGTGAAAACCTAGTGGCCCATACCTCCTCGGGCTCTATCAGCTCTCGTATTGGGGGCGCAAGCCACTCCTGAGGTATTGCTGCGTTTATCTCCCTTCTCAACTCCACTCCTCTTTTGTAGCTCGATACTCGCTGCAGCACCTCCTCATCCACTATTCTGTACACCTCCGGCCATGTGCTAATGGTATGAGCCAGGCCTGCCTCCCAACCAACCCATTGGATGTGGGGGATGCTCGCCAATCTATGCCCCTTCTCGATCTGTGACCTGGGGGTTCGAGATCATCGGCTATCTTCTCCTGGCAGCTTCGGGGGCTTTGGATTAGGGCCTTACGGAGGCCCAACCACATGCAGAGCAAGCTGCGTAGGAAAGATGATTTGGGGGGGAGGGGGGTGATCTGGGCTGACGTGAAGATCCATATCAGGGATGGCCTCCACTGACTGCCAAGCCTCGGTCTACAATCCTGAAGACCCTCTTGCAATAGGACCCCTTCTAGGTCTACCCTCTTGTTGTGAGGCCATGGACAACTAGTTTGCCCAAGAGGGCCATACTTTGATACTCTGGGTCTATGATCCCAAGCCCTCCCTCTGACCGATGCCATATGATGGTTGCCACACCACCTTGGCCTTGGAATCCTTGGAGCTGTATGACCTAGACCAAAGGAAGTTCCGCACTAGGCGGCGAAGCTGCACTACGTAGGATGAGGAGAAGCACCAACATGAGGCGATGCACCAGGCCGTCGCTAGGAGGACATGGTTAACCACTAGGTCTCAGCTAGCTTGTGAGAGGCGAGGCGTGCTCTAGTAGGTCAACTTTCTCCGAATAGAATTGAGGACTGTAAGAAATTGTTGGGTGGGAGTGATGTCAAGTCCCACTTGGAACCCTAGGTATCGGATGGTCTGCCCCTTGCTCACCTATCTAAATCCGAGGTGGACGCCCCACTCTGTGCTAGAGTTCGGGTCTGTGAGAAAACCAACTGACTTTCGCTAGTTGATCTTTGCTCCCGCTGCAGAACAGAACACCTCAAATAGCCAGCCTCACTCTGTCCAGCATTAACTCATCGTCCTCTATGTAGAGTGCTGTATCATGTGCATACTCTCTCACTGGAAGTGGAGGCCATGTAATCCGCTCACATGTGACCTGAGGAAGTGAGACATTGCCTCTGCAAAGAGTAGGAACAGGTACGGAGCTAGGGGGTAGCCGTGCCGGGCTGATCTCTCACCATGGTGCCCTCTAGGAAATCCCAATCCACCTTCATAAGCTTTCTCGAAATCCAAGAGTAGTACTGTCAGTCTCTGCCCATTGTGCTGAGCCCACTTTGTCGCCTCAAAGAAGGTGAATACATTGTCTAGGATGCTCCTATCCTGGACAAAGCGTGCCTCTGTGTCATGGACAATGTTTGGAAGCACGGGGTGTAGTCGCCTACCAATCATCTTTGCGAGTGCCTTATAGGCCAGTAACAATAAGGCGATTGCTCTCCACTGGGAAAGCTCCAACCGGTCTCCCCCTTTGGGGAGAAGACTGATAAGGCCTCTTGAGAGACTCCCTAGCATTTGTCATGAAGTGAAAATCTCCTGGAAGGCCATCAATAGGGGGTCCTTTACCACTTTCCAGTAGATAGTGAAGGAGTCCTTAGAGAGGCCATCTTCTCTTGGGCATTTCTGCCCATCTTATGTCCGGAAAGTCTCCTCTAGTTCCTTCTCTGTGAAGGGGGCTAGGAGGGAACGTTCCATCTCCTCTGTGACGTGGGATGAGATGTGATCCCAGACCTATTGTCTACATCGCTGTTCTCTAGCTGAGGATGTCTCCTGCTGGAAAAGGCGTTTGTAGCAGTCGATGGCAATCTCCATCACCTTGTCTGGGCTAGGAGTCCTCCCATATTGATCTCGAAGGCTGCGTATCTGCTCTCCTGAGGTGTGAGGTTGGTGCACCTGGAAGAACTCCCTGCAAATCGTGTTCCCCTTGCGCACCCAGAAAGTTGTTGAAGTGTGGAAAGAGAACTCTAAGCACCTGTTCTCTAGGCCGGCAATGGCTGCTCGTGCGCACACCTTTTGTGCGTGGAAGGTGGGATCCCCTGGTGCCTCTTGCAATAATCTTTGTGTGGTTGCAAAGAGTGCTCTCTTCTCCTCCTAGCTCTACTACTTGGCTTGTATGGCTGCCTCTTGGTAGATATTGCTCGACTCGGCTAGGACCTCTGCAACCTCCTTTGTGATCTGGTCCCTCCTGCCCCACTCCTTGGTCCAAATCTACTCTATTTGTCTCGTCACCTACTCCCTACTATAGATCGAGCCAGGGATCCAACAGGATTATTTGTTTAGGCCAGATATTGGGGGATCAAGTGTCAGGAGAACCGGGCAATGGTCGGACAACGTGGTGCCTGCCAATTGCCCAATCTGGCCTCCATGAGAGCCTCCCCACTCTCTCGCATGAAACCTGTCCAACCGTTCCAACAGGACTCCACCTAGCCGCTTGTATCCCCAAGAGAAGTCTAGCGACCTCTCCCTCCTGTGGAAGGTAGGGTCTCTCCAGGCATCGCGTACTCCTACTGCCAGTAGAAAGACCTCCCATGCCTCTTGGTCTTCTCGAGCCATGCCTTGGTAGTTTCTGCCTCTGCTCTACTCGTTCTCCAAAGCCTCCAGGTTGTTGAAGTTTCCTCCAATGATCCAGGAGTCCACCTCTGGGAGTCCATCTGCGACCTCTACCCAAAACCTGCTGCGTGTCTTTATCTCCGTAGGGGCATAGACATTGACAACTCCAAGGCACGAGTCCCCAATATCCAATCTGATCCATAGAACCCTCGCTGCCACTATTGTCCCGTGGTCTCGTACACGGGCGGTGAGACTCGGGCCAATAGAGGTGCATGTCCCTTCACTCTTGTTGTGGGCACCTGTGGCGTGCTCCCAGTAAGTGTGTGAGCTGCCCTCGAGTACCTTCCCTACCTGCTGGGCTTGGGTGTGGGATTGAGCTTGTGCTTTTGGTGTCGATCCGTCCGGCAAGGGCAGGCTGCAGCTCCTGCCAAACAATCGACTTCCTGGAACCACGTGCCCCACTGTAGTGGAGACTATTCACATTCCAGGATGCAAGGTGTAAGCTCATGGGGAAACTTGTGATTGACTGAATAGGCATTTGTTTGGTGTGGAGGCTACTGATGAGAAGGAGAAACTATGGGGCATGCCCAAACACACATGAAACTTTATGTTGATGAGAAAAGAAGGCATTTGGAATTCTAGGAAGGGGAATTGGTCCTTTTGAAAATGCCCAAGTCTCATTACTCCACTCTCAAAGAGGGCAGCAGTAACAAGCTAGCCCATCGCTTTTATGGCCCATACTGGATTCTGAAGAGAGTTGGACACTTAGCCTACCACTTAGAACTTCCCCCTACCACCAAAATCCACAATGTGTTTCATGTCAGCTAGCCGAAACCCTTCATGGGCTCCTCAGTGGTCTATGTGGAAGAACTTCCCCCCATAGATGAAGAAGGCATCACTCATCATACCCCTGAGGCAATCATTGGGCAGCAGTGAGATAAGCACTTAGGTCTCGATCCATTAAAGAATACCTCATCAACTTGCCAGGCCTACCCCTGGAAGAAGCCTCTTGGCGCCCAACAACCATTTTCAATGAATTTCCCTTCCTCCAAGATGCCACACATGTTGGGGTAAAAGGCCTCTAGGCTTGCCTGTGTACAATGTCACCGCTCATTCTTTATTCATATATAATATGATAGTGCAATAAGGCTGTCAGTTCAGCATCTATCAGCCATGGTGAGAGTCCTGACTCTATACAGTGGTAGAAACGGGCCGCTTGTGCCAGGGGCCACTTGATGACATCCCTCGGAGCTCTCCATTGTGGAGGGGCTCGAAAGATAATGCTCAAGTGTGGGACCTCGGCATCAGCCTAAATGTTAATGTCCATCATGCAACCAGGCCACTGCTGTGCAAACAGGGCTAGTCCTTCTTCTCCCATCCACTGGGAGATGTGGTCCGCCACCTGACTCTTCAAATCCTCTATCTGTGTCGTCGTTCAATCCCGTGAGTGAGAGGACTGAAGGAAAAAAGCGTAGCTTGGTGCATCCGGTGGCGCTAGTAGATGGACCTTGCTCCTCCTTGACTTACGAATCATGAAGATCCCCACCTCTAGAGGTAGTGGGAACACTCCGTGCTCTGCAACTCTTAGGTAGGACCATGGGCCATTGCGGAAGAACTCCTGTGGCAACTGTTATGCATGTCTCGGGAAAGTGTGACGGGTAGCAGGGGCAGATGGGTTTTGGCTGTGTGGGAGGGGGAAAACTGCTGGTGTGAGGACGTAGGCGTGTGTTCATCACCTCTTGTGGGCGGAGGGGGGGTGGGTCTAGGGGGGGGGGGGATCACCTGAACCGGGTGCGGATTAGGGGGGGTGCTCGGCAAGGGAGGTGGTGGGAAGCGGATCGAGGGATGGTGGGATGGTCAGAGGTACGTGGTGGGTGGGCCGGTGGTCTTGGAAGGGGAGGGCTGTGGGCTAGGGTTAGTGGGGGGGGGGCATGGGAGGTGGGGGGGGGGGGTGTGGGTATTGGGGCTGTGGAATCTCAAGTGATGTAGATTGTGGCTGCGGAGTGCTCTGTCGAGGGGGCGTTGCTCGCCCTCCTGCGCTATTGTCGAGGTTGCTTCTGAGGAGCTTGTTGCGGTCCCCCTTGGCGTTTCCCTCTCTATCTTTTCTAGACCCATGTGAAGCTGTTAGCGTCCACTTGCAGGCCTGTCGGCAGAGTCGCCTTGGCTTTGAAACACGTACAATCTATTGCTTGATGTGGAAAGTCATGGCATCGCAGGCATTGCCTTGGTTGCCCATTCACAATGACCTGCTGCCTAAATGAGTGACCTCTTGTCTTAATCTCTAGGAACTTTGGTATATTCTTTGTATTTCACGGCCACTCATACCTTTGGGACTCTTGCAGCTATCATTTGCGAAGGAGGTAGGAACAATTGTGCCAAAGAGCCGTCCAAAGTCCTCCACTAATTGGCGGTACTCTACAACCAGTCTGGGGAAAAGTAAGGTGTCTGGTGTCTGAGAAATCTATTGTGGAGCGCAAATGTCTCCATTGTGAAGCTGCTATACTAGGGAACCATGTAAATGACCCCGTTCATGGAGGCATAGGGCGAGCTCTTCACTAACTCACGAGCTGCATCCGTAGAGGTGATTTGAATCATGAAGATCCCTCGGCCCATGAGGATTGCCTCCACGATCTATGCTGTGCCGATGCGCAGCGTGGAGTGGAGCCAATTCCGTAGCTAGGCCCTCGATGGGTAGTGTCCAACGACCTAACCAAAGATCGTTGTTTCTTTCAACTCTAGCTCTGGGGCAGGGACAGCTAAGAGCCGTTCCTTGGAGAGGATGATGCACAAGGTGTTTGATTGGGGGGAACTTGCAGAATGCGTTGCTGACGAGAGGTTTCCTTTTCACGTCCCTGTTGGGAACTTGCCTATCACGCTGCTGTGCTACGGGTGGGGGGGAGTTGCTGCAGGGGGAGGGAGAAACAGGAGGGGAGGGAGTCGATGGCGAGGAAGGGGGGGGGGCATTGTTGTTTTCAAATTGGTGGTGTGACCGCTTGGCTAGGCCTCAAGATGGGGGGGGGGGGCAGGGGTAGCACGTGGGGGGGGGGGGGGGGGGGGCAGTGGGCGGTCAAGGAGATAGGCGGAGTGGGGGGTGGGCGGGATAGGCGCAAGGGGGGGGGGGGGGGGGGGGCAGGGCGGGGTGCAAGTGGGGGGCGCAGGGTGGGCATAGGTCGGAGGCGGGCGGGGGGCGCAAGGCAGGGGGCCGTAGGGTGGGGGGAGGGAGGATTGTTGAGAGAGGGGGCAAGGTGGGGGGGGGTAGGACCGGCACAAGATGGGGGGGAGGACTGGCGCTTCGCAATGAGGGGGCAGCTTCGCGACGTGATGGTGGGGAGTTACTAGTTGGATCATGTATGGTAGCTCCTCCTTGAATAACACTGCCATTAACACCCCCTCTTAGATGGCGGAACAACCTTCGCAAACAAATCTACCAAGTTATCCTCCATCTTGCAATACACCACATCAATAGTCTCATCCAAGAGCTTTTGTCGAATGAAATGGCATGGTATCTCAATGTGCTTTGATCGAGGATGGAATATAGGATTTCATGCCAAAGCAATGCAGCTCTCATTGCCGGAATGAAGTGTAGTAGGACATGTTTCAGGATAGCCAAGGTTCTCCTAATAAACTTCGAAGCTACATGCTTGTATATGTGGTAGAAGATTTGCTCTATACTCGGCTTGTGTAGATGATAGTGCAACTTGTGGGCTGCTTCTTACTACTCCAAGAGATATCCTTGCACCCAAAGTGGGCGGTCAGGGGGAGAGGCAGAGCGAGGGGCGGGCGGGATAGGTGCAAGGGGGGGGGGGGGGGGGGGAGGGCGGGGTGCAAGCGGCGGGCGCAGGGTGGGCATAGGTCGGAGGCGGGCGGGGTGCGCAGGGCAAGTGGCCACAAGGTTGGGGGGGGGGCAGGACTGGCGCAAGATGGGGGGGGAACTGGCGCAGGGCCGGGGGGGGGGGGGGACTAGCGCTTTGCAACGAGGTGGCAGCTTTGCGACGTGATGGCGGGGAGTTACTAGTTGGATCATCTGTGGTAGCTCCTCCTTGAATAACAGTGCCACTAACACCCCCTCCTAGATGGCGGAACAACCTTGGTAAACAAATCTACCAAGTTATCCCCCATCTTGCAATACACCACATCAATAGTCTCATCCAAGAGCTTTTCTCGAATGAAATGGCATGGTATCTCAATGTGCTTTGATCGAGGATGGAATATAGGATTTCATGCCAAAGCAATGCAACTCTCATAGCGGCAATGAAGTGTAGTAGCACATGTTTCAGGATAGCCAAGGTTCTCCTAATAAACTTCGAAGCCACATGCTTGTACATGTGGTAGAAGATTCGCTCTATACTCGGCTTGTGTAGATGATAGTGCAACTTGTGGGCTGCTTCTTACTACTCCAAGAGATATCCTTGCACCCAAAGTGAAGCAATATCTTGGTGTTAGCTGCATGTGGTCAACATCTCTTGCCCACTTTGAATCCATCTAGCCCTATAGAATAAAGATGGAATCTCATATACTCGTTGGATAATAAATATCTAGGTTGGGTTGCCCTCAAGAAATCCTCATTGCAGTTCCTATAATAAATCCTCATTGGATAATAAAACCATTTGGATAGTAAATCCTCATTGCAGTTCCTATAATAAATCCTCATTGAGTTGTAGTTCCTATATTGGAAGGCTGCAATGAGTTGTAGTTCCTATAATAAATATTGGAAGGCTGCAATGAGGCTCCACATGGTACCTACTAGCCAAATTTACTATGTTTGGTATGCAAAGGGTCCTACACTAGATCACTGGGATCGCGTGGTACTAGACTTGGACCTTTTGATCCAACAATACCATTAGATCATGGATTTTCGATGTCTGAGTCTTGACCATGATATCTTGTTATACACTTCTTGAGACTTGTTGACGATATGCAACCATGCATTGGCAAAGTGTATGAGGCTATGGATAGGATGATCAAGAAGTTAAAAGATTTAGCACTTGAGGTTCGGAAATATGAGGACATACATAATCTTTGTTGAGAGGTGAAATGTCTATAGTTCACCTTTGCATTCAGCCACCTTTGTTGTGGACCGTGAGTTCCAGGATAAGAATCAAGAAATGATGTGGTGGTCAATCTCCATTGGAGGCTTATTCTAGAGCACATTGTGCCTAATGTAGATACTAGGTTTAAGTAAAGAAATAATATTGCTACCTATAGGAGAAGATGAGGCTCTTATGTCCTTGATCATGCTCAATTGGACCACTATAGGCTTGGGGCACCCTTGTGGTGGGAGGACTTTGAATTAGATGGGTTAGAGTTGCAAAAGCTAGCTATCCACATGAGCCAGACATTGAGCTCCTCTTGCTTAGAGTAATTATGGAGCACCTATAGTCGTATTGCCTCCAAGAAGAGGAATCGCTTTGGAGTGGAAAAGGCAAATGAGTTAGTGTTTGTTAGTGCTAATTTGAGGATGCTTTGTAAAAGTGTTATATCATAGGCTGTTCCATTTACCTAGTGGGAGATGGAGTAGGAGGAGCATGCTCGTTTTCTAGAGACTGTTCCTGACACCCATGATCACGATGCTAGCACTTTGAGAGCTGTAGCTGCTCAGTTTCCTGCAAATGATGATGATGATTCACTCTAGATTTGGGCTTAATCCTTGTTGAAGTTTCATTTTGTATGTGGCCTTATGGCTGGTTACATCCTAGCAATAAGTTGCCTATTTGATGTCATGACCTATTGCCAATAGCTACTTTCACTATATTGTCTTTTTGACATTTGTTTTTAGTTCTTGTCTTTGAAGTCTAGACACATGAATCATGACATTGGACAGACACGCAATATGCTAATAAAATACAATGAAAACTGATGTTTTTAAAGCTTAAGTTGTGCTCCTTTATGTATTTCATTGTAGTAAAGTCCAATTGATGAGCTCAGAATTGTTTTATATGTGAAAATGTCTTTTCTTAATATGCTGTCCCCCCTCCTTTGACCCAACTGGTCCCCATTCCTTGGTTTTGGCCATCCCCCCTGCTCTTGATCCCATCCCCAATGCCATTCTTGTATAACATCCCATGTTCCTATGGATGATCACTATTTGATTGCTCATGACAAGTGGCTTGTCTTGAGATAGATATGAGATCTGCATTCTTCAATGAACACCTCAAGGAGGAGGTATATGTGGCCCAGCCACCAAGAGTTGAGGTGCTTGATCAAGAAAATAAGGTTTGCAAGCTTAGAAAGGCATTGTATGGGTTGAAATATGTCCTAAGGGCATGATTGTATGAAAAATAGATAGATTTTTCAAAAACATTAAGTTTACCAAAAGGGCTTCTTATGCTAATTTGTATTTGTTTAGGTAAGATGGCAATTACGTAATCATTGTTTTGTATGTAGGACTTGATTATCATAGAAGACAATGAGCATAGTTCTTCGCGAAGAAAGTTTGAATTTTATCTCCTCATCATTCTCTCTTATCTTGCAGTTTTTCTATAGCCTTGCTCCAAACATGACAACATTGAGATCACCAAAGGTTGAGTAATTTCGGATTTCTCTACTCTAAACCCTAATCTGCAGTAGAAATTAGGGTTTAGTAGCAATCTGAGGAAGCATGCCAGAAATTGGAAGCTCCAAGCCTTGGATTCAATGGGGTTGAAGCTGTTTTTAGTTAAATTCAGATGGAGAGTTCAGCAAACGAATGAATTTGGGGAATTTTCCATCTCCATCAAAGCGGATGAAAGCCAATTGATTGCCCGAATGAAGGGGAAAATCATATTGAAGACTTGTTGGTCATTTTAGACAGGAAGGGAAGTCACAATACTGAAAGGGATTGGGAGAATCCCATTGTACATCAACTTCTTCTGAAGATTGCAGCCGTATGTACGTACGGATCGATCCGTACCATACGGATCCTACTGTACGGATCTGTACGCGTACGGATTGATCCGTACGTTTATTTTTTTGAAAACCCCTTTTTGACCTTCAACGTACGAATTTGGACTTATTTCGGAATTTCACCTATAGCGCTCTGTTTCGCTCTGTATCTACACATTGTGCACATTGCAACAAGGTAATTCTCAAGCTCTCTCACTCATGGCCTTGGTCCCTCATGATGCATCTTTGTCTCGTACTGTACCCTCTCTCTCTCTCTCTCAACTGCGAGCGGCCAATGTACTACATGATTAATCTCGTCTCTCTCTCGCTCCCTGCCGAGTCCCTCTCCCCCCTAGAACTGTTTAGTGAGAGCACTCTGCTCACGCAGAAAGACCAGTACATCAACATAATGTACGACGAGGATGAGCAACTTGAGGTTGATGTAGAGATGGTGAGTTTTATGAACAATCTAGGACCATCCTTTGCTAAAGCAGTGGTTTTGAGAGAGGAGGCGATGAAATTTTCTCTCAGATGGTGGCAAAGCTATGGAAGATGAGGTCTTCCAAAGCTGACTCATCTTGCTCTCCGAATCCTCTCGCAGGTACTCTTGACTCTTTCACAATTGCATCCATCTTTAAAGTTTAATTCATTAAGGGTTTTGACTCCAAAATCGTATCGTGATTCGTGATCATAGGATTGTTCTGCTAGTGCTTGGGTTGTGAGCGCAATTGGAGCACCTACTCCTTGGTTCACATGAAGATCCGCAATCGACTTAGTACCGCTCAGCTGGAGCGATTAGTGTATTGCCGAGCTAATGTGAAGCTCGTGTGAGGTTATCGTGCTTTGGGGATACCCAAGCAGAGGAATATTTAATTGTCTGATGTCGTATGTCTTTTGACACATTTCAATATAATTAAGTCATTTTTTTTTCAAGTAAAAATGTGGCTAATTATATTACTCCAAAAACTGATTATAACAGAGTGCTCATGCTCAACAGACTAGCTGGAGCTGATGCAAAGTCATCAATACATCATGTATACAAGCCTCTCAAGGTGGTCTAGGGGGGATGGGGGCAACAAGCCGGGGGGGGGGGGAGATATATCGTGAGCTAGGGCTGCGTGCCTGCATCACGAAAAATAGACCTTGGCCGCTCTAAGTGCGCATGAAGTGACCTCGAAGCTCCTGACGAGCCCGGACTCGCCTTGCACTTGATCCCATCGACTGCGGAGGGAGTGCATGATGGAGGTCCAGAGCTCTGCTAAGGTCGCATGTGCTGAAAGTCTCTCTCCGCGGAAAGCCTCCTAACACCGCGCCTTCCTGATATGTTGTCCAGTAAGACTCCCTATTATCTCCTATACCTCTGAGCGGTCTGCTGTGGGCTGCAGTACTTGGGGATGGGTAGAGCCTCCAAACCAACCACTACGCATGAGCCTGCCTAGATAATGAATATCGTGTCCTAGTTCCCGGCCTTATACAGAAGGTGACAGCCTTGGCTTTCTGCCTGCCAACAAAAAGCTCCCCATGAGATACATCCAAGGTTGGGTGCTATACGGCAAAGGATGCAGCATGCTCCTCTCCACACAAGCTGCGTCTCCTCACATGACCAAAGGCACTGCTTTGGGGTTTCTAGAGGTTGTTGTGTGTAGCGCTTACAACCTCCCTCCTTTTGCATTTGGGCAAGCCAACTTCCCACCGCCAAGCCTCCATGTGCCGCTAGCCATAAGAAATACGACGCCTTCCTTGGCCTCTAGCTATCCCATAGGCGGCGCCAGAAGGTCCCTCGGAAGGGCTTCGTGATGCGGTGCTCTGCCCAGTGCTTGCTACGTGACGCTGCCCAGTCCATATCCTCTTGCATTAGTACATGTTTGCCAATCCTGGTAGTGTACTCTAGGAACCTGGGTGGCTTCTTGGCGACTGCAGAGGCTGGCCATAGCCACTCTTCTGGATCCTACTCCAGCTCATCAAGTGGTCTGCTCTCGCAGTTCCAAAGGCGCGACTCCCTGAGCTCCTTCCAAAAAACATAGAGGTCCAATCGCCATGTCTTCCCTTGAAGACCCATCACCCAAATCCTCCTCCATGAAAGGGTGGCAATCCCCTCATCTTGTTGCCCTTTGTCAAGGGCTAGACGTTCTCCCTCGTGAACAGCGAAGAAAGTATCCTGTGGTGCACCATCCACTCTACCTGCCACTTGAAAGGGGATGCCTGTTGGTGAAAACCTAGCTGCCCATACCTCTCCGGGCTCTATCGGCTCTCGTATCAAGGGAGCAAGCCACTCTAGAGCTATTGCTGTGTCTATCTCCCTTCTTCTCCACTCCACTCCTCTCTTGCAGCCTGATACTCGTTGCAACACCTCCTCATCCGCCATCCTATACACCTCCCACCATGTCCTGATGGTACGAGCCAGACCGCGTCCCACCCAGGCCACTAGATGTGGAGGTGCTCACCTATCTGTGCCCCTTCCTGATCTTTGACCTAGGGATTCTAGATCAAGTCTATCTTCTTGTGGTAGCCTAGGAGACTCTAAATTAGGGCCTTATAGAGGCCCTGCCACATGAAGAGTAAGCTGCGAAGGAAAGGTAATCGGGGGGGGGGGGGGGGGGGGTGATCTGGGCTGACGTGAAGATCAATCTCAGGGACGGCCTCCACTCATTGCCAAGCCTCAGTCTACAATCTTGGAGGCCCTCCTGCAATAAGACCTTCCAGGTTTGCCCGCTTGGTGTGAGACCGCGGACAACTAGCTTGCCCAAAAGGGCCATGCTCTGGTACTCTGGGTCTATGATCCCAAGCCCTCCCTTTGACCTATGTCGTATGATGGTCACCCATGCCACCTTAGCCTTGGAGTCCTTGGAAGCATCAGACCTTGACCAAAGAAAATTCTGCACTAGGCGGTGAGCTGCACTACGTACGATGAGGAGAAGCACCAACACGAGGCGATGTATCAGGCCATCGCTAGGATGACCTAGTTAACCACCAGGGCTTGTTCGGCTAGTGAGAGGCTGCTAACCGTGCTCCAGTAGGTCAGTTTCCTCTGAATAGAATCAAGGACAGGAAGAAACTATTGGGCAGGAATGATGTCAAGTCTCACCTAGAACCCTAGGTACCGGATGGTCTGCCCTTTTCACACCCATCTAAATCCCAGGTGGATACCCCACTCCGTACTAGAGTAGGGGTCTATGAGGAAACCAACTGACTTTCGCCAATTGATCTTCGCTCCCGCTGCAGAACAGAATAGGTTAAGGGCTAGCCTCACTCTCTCTAGCATCAACTCATCGTCCTCTATGTAGAGGGTTGTATCATCTGCGTACTCTGAGTTTAACAACTCAGTCTCCTCTCTTATTGGAAGTCGGAGGCCGCGTAATCTGCTCACATGTGACCTAAGGAAGTGAGACATTGCCTCTGCGAAGAGCAAAAATAGGTATGGGGCCAGGGGGCAACCCTATCAAACCGATCTCTCTAGCCGAAACTCCTCCCCTTGCCTTCCACTTATGAGAACCCTGTTGGTGGCCGATCTGTATAGGGCAAAGACCCCACTAATCCAAGCCCGAGGGAACCCCAACCTCACCATGGTGCCCTCTAGGAAATTCGTGTCCACCCTGTCATAAGCTATCTCGAAATCCAAGAGTAGTACAACTAGTCTTTGTCCATTGTGTTGAGCTCACTCTGTTGCCTCAAAGAAGGTGAATATATTGTCTAGAATGCTCCTATCCTGGACAAAGCCTGTCTGAGTGTCATGGATGATATCTGGAAGCACAGGGCGTAGTTGCCTACCAATCATCTTTGCTAGTCCCTTATAGGCCACTGACAAATAAGGTGATCTGTCTCCATTGGGGAAGCTCCAACTGGTCTCCCCCTTTGGGGAGAAGACTGATAAGGCCTGCGGAAAGACTCCTTGGCATCTGTCCTGAGGTGAAAATCTTTTGGAAGGCCATCAGTAGGGGGTCCTTCACCACTTCCTAGTAGGTAGTGAAGAAGGCCTTAGAGAGACCATCCTCCTCCCGGCATTTCTGCCCATCCTATGTATGGAAAGCCTCCTCTAGTTCCTTCTTTGTAAAGGGGGCTAGCAGGGAGCATCCCATCTTCTCTGTGATGAGGGACAGGATGTGATCCCAGACTTGCTATCTACATCTTGTCCTCTAGCTGAAGCTCTCCTGTTGGAAAACGGGCTTGTAATAGCCGATGGGAATCTCCATCACCTCGTCTGGGCTAGAACGGGTGCTCCCATACTAATCCCAGTGGCTGCGTATGTGCTCTCTTGCGTTGCGAGGCCCGTGCACGTGGAAGAAATCTATGCACATCGTGTCCCCCTTTTGCACCCAGAAGGTTGCTGAGGTTCGGAAAGAGAACTCCAAGTGCCTGTTCTCTAGGCCAGCAATGGCTACTCGTGTGCGCAACTCTTGTGCGTGGAGGGTGGGGTCCCCTGGTGCCTCCTACAATAGTGTTTGCGTGGCTGCATGGTCCCGCCGGAGTGCTCTCTCCTCCTCCTAGCTCTCCTGCCTAGCCTGTATGGCTACCTCTTGGCAGATTTTGCTCGACTTTGGTAGGACCTGTGTAACCTCCATTGCTATCCGGTCCCTCCTGCGTCACTCTTTGGCCCAAATCTGCTCTATCTGTCTCATCATCTCCTCCCTCCGATAGATGGAGTCAGGGATTTGACAAGATCGTGTGTCTACGGCGGATGTTGGGGGTTCAAGTGTCAGGAGAACCGGGCGGACAACGTGGTGCCTGCAAACTGCTCAATTTGGCCTCTACAAGAGCTTCGCTACTCTCCCACATAAAACCTGTCCAACCAGTCCAGCAGAACTCCACCTAGCCGCCTGTATTCCGAAGAGAAGTCCAACGACCTCTCCCTCATGTGGAAGGCAGGGTCTCTCCAGGCATCGCGTGCTCCGACTGCCAGCAGAAAAACCTCCCATGCCTCCTGCTTCTCCCTAGCGATGCTGTGGTAGTTACTGCCTCTGCCCTGCTGGTCCTCCAGAGCCTCCAGATTGTTGAAGCCTCCTCCAACGATCTAGGAGTCTACCTCCGCGAGTCCATCCTCGATCTCCACCCACAACGTGTTGCGTGCCCTAATCTCTGTAGGGACATAGACATTGAGCACTCCAAGGCACGAGTCCCCAATATCCAATCTGATCCATAGAACCGTCCCTGCCACTATTGTCGCATGGTCTCGTACAGAGGCGGTGAGACTTGGGCCAATTCAGGTGTATTCGCCTCCACTCGTGCCGTGGGCACCTATGGTGTACTTCCAGTAAGTGTGTGAGCTGCCTGGTAGGACCTTCCCTACCCGTTGGGCCTGGGTGGGGGTGAGCTTGTGCTCCTGTAGAAGCAAGATGTTGATCCGTCCGGGCAGGGTAGGCTATTGCTCTTGCCGAACAATCAACTTCTTGGAACCACGTGCCCCACTATAGTGGAGGCTATTTACATTCTAGGATGGTAGGTGTAAACTCATGGGGAAACTTGTGATTGATATAACAAGCATCTGTTCGGTGGAGGTTGATGATCAGGAGGAGAAACTATGAGGCGTGCAAGTATGATTTGCCGCCGGTTTGGACTGCGAGCTCGAGTCCCCTAGGGAGGCCCTTGGCCGGACCATAGGGGTGATAGATGCTCCAGGTGGCACTATCAATACATCTCTCAGCCATGCTGAGAGTCGTGACTCAGTACACTGGTAGAAATGGGCCACTTGTGGCAAGGGCCACTCAATCAGGTCCCCCGAAGATCTCCACTGTGGAGGGGCTCAAAAGATAATGCTGAAGTGTGGGACCTCGGCACCAGCCCACCAATTAACGTCCATCATGCACCCAGGCCGCTGTTGTGCAAACAATGCTAATCCTTCATCTCCCATCCACTGGGAGATGTGATATGCCACGTGGCTCTTCAACTCCTCTATCTGTGTAGTTGTCCACTCCCCTGAGTGAGAGGACTGAAGAGAAAAGGCGTAGTTTGGTCCATTCGGTGGTGCTAGTAGATGGACCTTGCCCCTCCTTGACTTATGAACCATGAAGATCCCCACCTCTAGAGGTAGTGGAAACTCTCCGTGCTCCGCAACTCTCAGGTAGGACCATGGGCCACTTCGAAGGAAATCCTGTGGCAAGTGTTGTGCTTGTCTCTGGAAGGTGTGACGGGCGGCAGGGGCGGATGAGCTGGTGGTTGTATGGGAGGATGAGGACTGTTGGTGTGAGGAGGAAGTAGGTGTGTATGGCTCATCATCTCCTGTGGGAGGATGGGGGGTGGGACTGGGGGGGACCACCTGAACTGGGTGTCCATCGAGGGATGGTGGGATGGACATGGATGCATGGCGGGTGTATGGGGGGACTGGTGGCCTTGTAAAGGGGGGTTTAGTGGGGGGGGGCAAGGGATGTAGAGTGAGGTGGGTGTGGGGGCTGTGGGAACTCAGGCGAAGCAGTTTGTGGCGTGGGTGGTGGATGTGGGGGGTTGCAGTGCTGCCGGGTGGGACGGACAGGGGGAGCTGTGGAGTGCTCTGTCGAGGGGGCGTCGCTCGCCCATTTGCTCCCTGCATTGCTCCCCCCCTGCCGTCGCCCTCTCTGTCGTCTTTGTACTCGTGTGAAACCGTCCGTGTCCACCTGTGGGCCTGTTGGCGGAGCCACCCTAGCACCGAAGTACATACACTCTGCTGCCTGGTGCCCAAAGTCATGGCAATGTAGTCACTGCCATGGCTGCCCACTAGTCACAATGGCTTGCTGCCTAAAGGAGTGTCCGCGTGCCTCAATCTCTAGGAACTGTGGGATATTCTTAACCTCTTTCACTATCACCCGTACCTTGGGGACTTGTGCGGCAGTTACTGCGTCTGTGAAGGACGCGGGGTGGACCGTGCCGAAGAGCCAATCAAAGTCTTCCACCAACTGTCGATACTCTATCGCCAGGCCGGGAAAGAGAAGGGTGACCGGGTGCCGAAGAAACCTATTGTGCAGTGGAAATGCCTCCACAGTGAAGCCACTGTACCAAGGGACCATGTAAATGATCCCCTTCATGGACGCATAGGGTGAACTGGCAAGTAACTCCTGAGTTGCGTATGTGGAGCTGAGCCGAATCATGAAGATCCCTTGCCCCATTAGAACCGCCTCCACAATCTGCGCCATGCTGATGCGCAGCATGGAGTGAAGGCAGGTCTCGAAGGGGGAATGTCCTACTACCTGACCATAAATCGTTGTTTCATTTAGCTCTAGCTCTTTAGCGCAGACGGCTAGGAGCTACTCCTCAAAGAGGACGGCGCGCAAGGTGTTTGACTGGGGGCACTCGTTGAGTGCGCCGGCATCTGACCAGAGGTTTCTGTTGCACGTCCCTTTTGAAAAGCTACCAGTCACGTTGTGGTACTACCTAAGGGGGAAAGTTGCTGCAGATGGAGGGAGCAACTGAAGGGTTGGGGGGGGGGGGGGGGGTTTGGGGGGGTTTTGGACGTCGTGGATATCGGGTTACGCTAGTAGCGGATGGAAGAGGTGTGTCCAAGGACGACGGGCGGGGCGGAGGGGCATGCTGCCAGCGGCCAGACGGGGCGGGCGCGAGCTGTTAGGGCAGGGCCAAGCAGTCGAGGGTGGCGCGTCAAACAGAGCGGGTGGGGGGGGGGGTTGCAAGCTAGGTGGCGGAGGAGGAGGCGGCTACAGGGGGGGGGGGGGGGAGGGTTGGCGAGAGGGGAGGGAAGGACTGGCGAACGGAAGGTGGAAAAATGGGAGGGAGAGGGACTGTCGAACGCGGGCGGGGGGAGGGTTGTCGAATGGGAAGGAGGATGATTGGCGCAGGCAAGGGGAGGGGAGGACTGACATCATCACATGTGCCCGTGATGGCAGAGCTTGCGCATGACGACGAGAGCAATGCCCTAACAGATGGGGACTTTCTCTCTTCTGGTGCATCGTCATCATCATCATTTGGCAAGGAGTTTTGACTCTTAGATCACGTTTCATTGTGGAATCTAGACTTTGGACTAGCCCTTATGGGCCTTTTGAGGACATTTCTATGATGTAGTGTTGCAGCTTGCTATGTAGTATGTGCATTGTATTCAGTTTGTTTTGATGCATTTGCAGCCTTTTAACATGGATGAGAGTCGAGACTTTTGTTGTGTAAACACGGATTCATCAGTTTATATAGAGCTAAGAGTGGTGATTGGTGATTGAAGATTGATCTTTGATTGAAAGTTGATTTTGGTATCTGATGTTTGATTTTTGGAGTTACAAGTTTACAATGTGCGGCAAGGGTTTTGTGATTACTAATCAAATGCGTATTAGCAAAGACCTTATTAGATTGTCTTGTAGGTCTCTCTCACAATTTAAAATGTATTTGGATCTTTTTATGTTTATTTTGATGTGAAATGCCATATAGATTGATATTTTTTACAATGATACGTATTTTTACGTACACAAAAATTTTATCTTTATAGAACAATGTACAAATATGTACCGTACATTATGTACATTACGTACACATCAACCTTGCTTCTTCTTCAGTTAAGTTAAATAAATACTAAAAGGGGCCAATAAGGTGTCCAATGTCTAAAGATTATATGGTAAAGTGTGAATTTCAGTTTTGGGGCCAATAGGGTGTCCAGTGTCTAAGATTATATGGTAAAGTGTGCATTTCAGTTTTGTGAGTTTGTTAATTGCTGTAAATAGTGCCTAATCAGGTTATTTACAACCCTATTCGAGGAGGAAGGCTGGTTACATGGTTTCGTCACTGGGATTACCACTCAATCCCTTGATTTGGTGGGCCCGAGGCACGTGATTGCAAGCCAAAGCTTTGTGCTAGTGCTGATTTTTACTCTCAGCTGAGAAATTACAGCAATATGTCTTCATACAGTGAGATGGACTCAAGCAGTGATGATGCCCTTCAGTATGAACATTCACATGGGAATGAAGGAAATGCAATGCTTGACCTTGGACAAGGCTTAGCAGACCATGGATAGCAAGCTGAAAATGTTGCTGTTGGGCAAGATGCATGGCCTTCAAGGCATAAGGAGGCTGATGACTAGCAAAGTGAAGAGGAATTTGATTGACTAGTTCAAGAATTGGATGAGCACAACAGCAAATCTCTTTGCTGAATCGTCAAAGGATCCTCAATTTACCTGATTTTTGAATGCTCCAAAGAAAAACAACAAATGCAAGAAGAAGAAGACGCCTTTTACACCTTTCGAGACAGCACGATGCACTAAAGATAATGTCAGAGACTTCATTTGAAGCTCCCAAAGATGCTAATGAAATAAAACAGTTGGTACTTATGGGGCAAGGAATGCAAATGCAAGGCCATCACCGAAGTGCCAATCCAATGGATTTTGGATAGCCACACATGCATGCTATGATGGGGCAGCCAAGATATTTTGGTGGAAGCACAAATTTTCATGCTATGGATGGACAAGGACCACATACAAGAATGTATGGCACAAATCCCTATGGTATGCAACAACCAATGCATGGTGTGCAAGGCCCAATGTATTTGAGCATGGCTGGAAATATGCAAAACTCTATGTATAGCAGCATTGGCTAGATGCCTGGGGCACAAAGTAGCATATTTAGTACCGCTTCTGTACCCCCGAATGCTTATGGGGCTCAAGGAATGAATGTTGGTCATATAAATGCTCCGTTTGGCGTTGGTTTTGATGTAAATGCAGCAAATGCACCCTTTTTGCAGTAGCCAGTGTATGAAAACTTCACACCCAAAGGGGCAGCAAAAGACTATGATGAGGGTGGAAAAGTAGTGAAGTTTTGATGTAAATTCAGCAAATGCACCCTTTTTGCAGCAGCCAGTGTATGACAACTTCACACCCAAAGGGGCAGCAAAAGACTATGATGAGGGTGGAAAGCTGCCCTCCGTGCCTTCTTTGCATTCTGATTATTCCTGCCTATTCTAGTTCCTTAGATGGATTGCCTTATGGCATATTTGGTGAACTCAAATGCCTTTCTTTTTTATTTCGTCTCGGGCATCCATGGTCATGTGGCCCGTATTCGAGGTTTAGTGCTATGGCAAATTTCTTCTATGATATCAACTAACCTGGTTCTTCTTGACATTGCTGCCCATTGTCTGGCCATTGTTCGCTCTACACCAGTAGTGTGATTTTCTCTTTGTGTCATATTCCTAATAGTCTTTCGTCACTTTCTTTGAGGACCTGATGGTCTGATGTAACAAGATGTAAACTCCACTGATGTCTTGGATCATCTGTGCGGTGCCATTCAAGGTGCATCTATCGATAGAACTGTCATGTCCAGTCATCCTCGCAGTTGCGGCTTGATGTTGTTGCATTCCGCTTTGACTAGATGCAGTTCGAATGCAACATGTGGTGTTGCCTTTTTGCCCTTGTTGGCTAGATTGTCCCATTGAAGTTCTAGGGTATCTGTTTTTTCTTGTTCGAGTATGGGCTTTCAATTGTTGTTTTGCAAGTGAGAGTCTATGTGTGTGCAGAACCATTACTACACTAGGATCTAATTTGGAAGACCTGTCGTAGCGTGTGTTTTCTCTCCAGCCCACTTGGGGGAGGTGCGGAGGGGGCAAAGCTCCCTCTACGTAGGTCTTTGGGGGGGGCGGGGAGGGGGCAGTTCCCTCCGGCCTGCAGGGCCGGTACACTAAACACCATGCATGATTTGAGGGATTGTTCATAGCCAAGTTTTGAACTACTTGCTCTAGATTTCAATCTAGTGATAGATCTATGATGTTCCTTTTGGCTCTATATGGTCTTTGGGTTAGTTTCAAGGTTTGTAGGTTAAAATTTGACAAAATCCAAATTTGTCTCAACAGGTCCGAATTGTAGGGGCTGAATGTCCGATTTGGCCCGTCCGAATAGGCGAGGGCTAAATGTAACTGGTCCGAATGCCGAGTGGTTCATTTGAATGGGTTTGGGTCGAATAGCCGAGGGCTAAGTCGGGTGCACCGAATACAAAGTGGTCCGAAGGGTGAATTCGGCCGAGCCGAATGTCAACTTGTCCGAGCGGGATTGGGCTGAGGGCCGAATATCAAGTTGGCCGAATATTGTGCGTTTGTCCGAATGGTCGATTTGGACGGGCTGAGCGGTGGGCGTCTGAGTGGTAGTGGCTGAATGGTCGAATACGAGAGGGCCGAGGGCCAAGGGCCGATTTTGGGACTTGGCCCATATTGCCATCACTCGAACGAGCTGAACACGATGCGCTTTTTTACCAACTTGCACAAAATTCATCACGCCTAGCGATCGAGGCCTTCCCACTAGTCGAGTACCTCCAGATCCTAGCTCCTCATGCAGGAAAAGGTATGGGAGTATCTCTACTGGGCAAAGAACTCCATGACGGCAAGATCGAACCAGGTCCATGCAATCAAGCTCTCTCTCCCTCTCTAGCTATTCTGAATCCTTGAAATGCAAATTGAGGTCTCCCTTGCCACTCTTGGCCTCTTATTACCTTGCCCAGGCCTACATTCACCTTAGTCTTACTCCCCTTACCAACATTTAACCCAAAAGTTCATTTTTTTTCCCTTCTTTTACTTGTTTTAGCCTGTTATACAACAACAGAAAACCCTACTGCGCACTCAAATGTTTTTCTCCTATCCTATCTTAATGCAAGCAAAAATCATAAAGAAAACACCTACACTACTCCAACCTACCTTTCCAAATCCAAAAACCAAAAACCTACTTGCCAAGCGAAAGAGAGAGAGAGAGAAAGAGAGAGAGATAGAGAGAGAGAGTTTTGGAGTGGACGCGATGGAGATGGGGTCGTCGCCTGTGCGTCGTGCCCTGCTGCCGCCCTGTTGACCTATCGCCAAGGGCCCCTGACGTTGCTCCGTCCTGCTCGACCTGTTGGGTCTGTCCTTCGTCGGCTGCGCTTCCGTCGCCTTTCCGCCACGTGGCCCTGCGCCTTGGTTGTCTCGCCCCTGCGCGTTGCTCTGCTTCATCGAGTCTTCCGTTCTGCCCTGTCGGCTGCATATCGTGCCACAGACTCGCCGCCTGCATCTGGCGACCCGCCCGCGTGTCGTCTGCCACAGGCTCGCCTGTACCCGCCCGCGTGACGTCTGCCACTGGCTCGCCTGTACCCGCCCGTGTGACGTCTGCCACAGGCTTGCCGCCTGCATCATGACCCGTCCGCTGCGCGTCCAGCCCTGCTGTCGCCCGCGTGCACTGCGGGCTCTGCGTCTGATTCACGCCCGTTCGCCTTTGTGCGCCAGGGCTTCTGCCCACGCTTGCTGTCCGCCCTCGCCTGTCGGTCGCCCCCCTCGCCTGTCGGACGCTGCCCTCGCCAATCAGCCACCGTGGTGGTCGCCCCCGACTTTTAACGCTTGCAACCTGATCGTGTGACGTCCTGAGGGTCGTCCTCCGCCGTGTGCGAAACAGGCTTACCGGGGTGCCGTTTTCTAACTCAGCCGACAGTCATCTGCCCTGTGCGTCAGTCCTCCTTCGCGATCAGCTCGTCATACAAGATGGCTGGTTTGATCTGGATTTCATAGACCAAACGGTGGCAGCACTTGGCTCGGATTCTGATGCTAAGGAACCGGAGGATATGGTTCCGTGCACTGAAGAGATCTCCCCGGGTCCTGACCTCCAGCCTGCGGGTAAATGTACCAAGCATACCTCGGAAGAAATAGGTGTTATTCAGGATCGTTCCTATGCGCAGGTTGCTTCGGATTTTGTAGACTCTCAGGAGATGGACTGGGAGCATCTGCTGGAATTTGCCAACACTCTGCTTGGCAAATATGTTCAACACAATCAGGAAGGCTTTTCTGACTCCACACCTGACGATGTTCTGGAAGCTACCGTCGACCCAAAAACTGTCCTGCGCTCCTTTTCGGTGTTCTATGATCGCGCGGTGATACTCTTCTTCACTGGTCGAATCCCGCTGCTTTCCCGTATTCGCCAATGGCTGCAGAGTCTGCTACAAGGAGAATGTGTTGAAGAGATTTTTGTTGGGTCCCGAGGTTTTTTTGAGGTCCTCTTGAAAACTGAGACGCACCGTGCTGCTCTCCTGTCTAAACTGCCTTTGTTTTTTGATCGTCGGTTGGTTCATGTGGTTCCATGGCGTCCGATGGCAGATTTTCAGCGCCTCCTGCAACGTGAATGCCCTGTGTGGGTAGAAGTGGAAAATTCTCCGGCTGTTTATTGGCCGCTATTGAAGGATGCTATGGCCGTTGTGGGCACGGTTCTGGTCCCTCCCAGTCTCCGAGCTGTGAATCGCAACCGCTTGTGCAAGTTATGGGATACTGCACGGAAACGGCCTGCTTGGTTACGCCTCAATTGCTCTGGCATGCATCCGTTACACTTTCGTCTGAAATGGGGCAATTTTGCAGGCCATTGCTTTTCCTGTGGAGAGTTGGGGCACTTTATGGCCGAATGCCCAGAGCAGCAACACATTTCAGATGCGGGCCAGTATGCAACAACATGGTTGCGGTTGGACCGTATATATATCATGCAGAATGATGATTTTTTGCCTGAGATGCTCGAAATAAAAGTGTTGCAGCAATATGTCTTGTCAGACCATTTCCCTCTGCAGTTCGAGTTGCTTGCACAACCCATTGCACCTTTCAAGCAATTTCTGGAGAGACTCCCTTTGCGTTTCAACTCGTCCTACTTGAAGCATGCAATTTTCAGGGCTATATGCAGCAATTGCTTGACAGATTCTTCTTGGACTGTTCTTCTCAGGGCACTGCGTCTTTTGAAAGATTGCTCTCTAATGTGCAGCGGGTTGCTCGGCAGTATGGGATCTATCATGCCTCTCTTTGTCGGCGTCGTCGACAGGCAGCGGAGGACCTGCTGGTTTTGCCAGTTAAAATCGTATCAACAGGCCAAATTGCAACATTTGACAGAGACTTTGCAAGATAGTGCCTGTCAGACCCATAAGTTCTTTCGGGCTCTCCACGCCTCTCCTGCTCGAGAGAATATGACAAGACTCGAGGATGCGGAAGGCCACCTTATCCTGGATCCACAGACTATTGTGCATATGTGCAGGAATTATTTCCGTGACCTTCTTGGTTCTGCTTCTCCACCTTCAGCCCAAACTACTCAAGCCCGTTTGGTTTTTTATGACCTGGTCCGCAATCAGCTTCCGCAGGACATGCAAGCTACTATGGAGTCAGATATTGGTGAGGCAGAGGTTATGGACGTCTTGTTACACTTGCCCAAAGATAAAAGTCTGGGTGAGTTCTTTGAAGCTTTCGCTATCCAACTGGCAAAACCATTGCAGGCGTTGTTTCAGCAGGTGTGGGAAACGGGAATCATGCCTCCCTCATGGAAACAAGGACTTATTAAATTGCTTCCCAAAGTTCCTTCGCCATCTAAGTTGATGCAGTGGCGCCCAATTTCTTTGATGGGTTCAATGTACAAAATCTTTTCCAAAGTAATGGCGAATCGGCTCCATAAGCATCTCCCGGCCCTTGTGTACCCTCTCCAGTATGGTTTCATTAAGGGCCGAAATATTCTACACAATGTTTTGAATGCCCAATTGGCCATTGATTATGCCAGGCATTCTAATCAGGAGGTAGTACTGATTCAACTGGACCTGGAAAAGGCTTTTGACTATCTGGACTGGTCTTTCGTTGCTGAACTTATGTCTGCTATGGGCTTTGGTGCTCGGATGTCTCGCCTAATCTACACCATTAGTGCTGAGGCGTCGTCGCGAGTCATGCTCAACGGAGGTGTTACTGAGCCCTTTCTCCTCGCCCGTTCTGTCAGACACGGTTGCCCTTTGAGCCCTTTATTCTTTGCCCTTGTGACACATCCAGTTCTTTCCATGTTATCACATATGGCCGCCTCTTCTCAGTTGGCTGGACTGTCGCTTCCCACAGGACAGCACTTCATTAGCCAATCCCTGGCGGATGATACCTTTATGATTTTGCGTGCGGACAAGGATAACCTTCGAAAAGCCTTGGATGTTTGGGGTCTCTTTGGTCAGGCGTCAGGCCTTCGTATCAATGCGCTCAAATCAGCCATTCTAAGCTGCACGGAGTCGGATTTGCAGTCCTTGGACTGGCAGGGTCTGGTCGTTCCTCGTGGCTCCATTGTCCGGCATCTTGGATACCCTTTGGGTGTTGATGTTCCCCCAAAACAGCTTCTACAGTGGATTTCTCAGAAAATGGTGGCTAAGTTTATGTATTGGAAGTCTCAGGCCTGGCCCTTCCATGTTCGCCTCAAAGTAGCCCAGATAATTATGTTGCCTATGCTCACATATTTCTTGCCATTGTTGCCCTGGACTACTACGACTCTGAATGCTCTTACTCAGTCTATTCCATTCATGCTATGGAAGAAGGACTCATTGCATGGAGGTATTTCCTAGATCTCGTGGTCGCATGTGTGCACCCCCAAACGCATGGGTGGCGGAGCTATTTTAGATGCCCAAACTCACATGCAGGCACTTCGTTGGTCTCTTTTCCGCGCCATGTGCTTGGATCATCATCCGTGGGTCACTATAGCCCGTTATTTCCTTGAGGGCCATGGGCTTCTGCATGGCAATACCCAAATCCGGAGTTCTTGGTGGAATGTTCTTAACGCTGATTCGCGGTTCTCCAGTTCTTCTTCATCGCTGCTTACTCATTTGGTATGTTCCTGGAAACACGTCCTTCAAAAGGCTCAGTGGCATCCAACGGAGGATCGCGTGGCTACTAACTCTTTTCAATTGGAATTATTGGCAGTCTCGCGTTTACTTTCGTGGGAAGGTAAACATGAGCTTAGACCACAACTCAACCGGATGGCACGTTTGGGCTTGTCGTCGGTTGCGGATGCCACCCTTGCCAGTCGCAATGTGCTTTTATCGTTTCGTACAGCTAGGAGGCTTTTCAGGATCCCTCGTGGATATAGGCCTTTATGGGAACAGCTTTTGACGGTGCTCCAGAGCAGACAACCCTTTCCTGCTCTTGCTTCGGGTCATCCCTGGCAGGATTGGGACCTAGAAGGCCGGCTGAATTTGAGCAAAGCTTCTGCTAACCAAGTGTATCATCTTCTGATTAAAGATCATCAATGGCTACTTCCTAAAGCGAATGCTTTATGGGGACTGCGTAAATCCCGGTCATGGTGGAGGGTAACTGTGATGGAGGGCTGGTTGAATAAGACACCCTTTAAATATAAAGTCTTTCTTTGGAGAGTGATGATTGGGGGTCTTCCGCTTGCTTCGGCTCTTTCCAAGCGACGAATCTCCAATGGCACCTGTTTCTTTTGCACCACTAGTATGGAATCCGCCCACCACTGATTTATTTCTTGCCCCGTCGCTAAGAAAATCTGGTTATTTTTGTCGGCTGTTTGGCGAGGGGTGGTTGGTATTACCCTGTGCCCCTTTGATTGGGTTTTTGGACGCCCCAAATACTCTACTCCCGCACAGCCACATATGAAGCTTATGTATCACTTTCTTCGATACTGGGGCTGTTGGCATAGCTGGACCATTCGGAATGCTTTTTTGTTTGACTCCACCTATAATGTTCAGCGGCATATTGTGAGGCTTAAGGGCCTGTTGTATTGGCAGTTAGCTCTTCTCCATCGTTCTGATTTGCTTTCTACGGAGGACTTCCATCCCTGGCATATGGCAATTTCCTCCGCCTTTTCTCGGATGACCTGATGGTGTGATGTAACAGAAAGTAAGAGATACAGAGAGATTGTTGACTTGATGGTTTGATGTAAATATTTACTACTTGATTTAATTATCTTCACGAAGAAAAAGTAGTGAAGTTTAAGTCCTTCAGTGGTGTACAAGATAGGCTGAAAGCTTTGATTTTCATTTAGCAGTTTGATGCAGTCTATTCATGGGAGAACTTCACAAAGTCCTTGAAGATTCAAAAGGCAACAACTTTCTTGAAAGGGAATGCATTACTCTGGTGGTCCAATCTTTTGATCCAAGGTAGAGTACCATCAAGATGGGTACAATTCAAGCAAATGTTTGCATCAAATTGGATGATAAGTACCTTTGAGATGGACATCATGACAGCTTGGAATAAGGTGGATGCTAAGGAATGTAAGAATTTGGAGCAATATAATAAGATGTTTTGGGATGTTAAATGTTGCCTATTACTTCTTATCGCCCTGAACCCTTTCATGAGCAAGTGGGAAAATATGTCTATGGGCTGCCCAAAGGAATCAGGGATTTTTGCATTAAATCTACGGTGGCTAGCTTGTCTCAGCTCATAGAGACTGCTGCTACAGCCGATGCTTTGCTGCATGGAAAGGATTCGGGATTCCTAGAGAGTGGAGAGAAGCCGAATAAAAAGTTGTTTAAGGCTGAGAAAAGGGGAAAATCTGAAAAACAGCCTAAAAAGTGGCCAAAACAGCAAAGAAAGGGCTCCAAAACATTGGCATAATGTAGGGAATTGATGGCTGCAAATAAATGTTTTATTTGTGAATAGGAGGGTCACATTGCAAGGGATTGTCCCAATAGGCAGCAAGCTGGAAAATCAGAAAATTAGGGAGATTGGTGCCCAAACCATGAATAGGATAGGTGCTCGATGTTGTTAATGATCAGACCAATGATGATGCTACTGAGCTATACAAAGCATGGGGCAGAATTAAGGATCAACATGCATTGATTTTCTTTGATAATGGTGCACATGAAACCAGCCTTCCTTCTTGGATAGGGTGGTTTAACCTGATTAAGCACCTAATTACAGCAGTCAGCAAATGAACATAAACTGAAATGCTCACTTTACCTTCATAAACTTGGACAGTGGACACCGTGTTGGCCCCAACACCGGCGCCCCTTTCGGTATTTCTTTAATTTCAATTGCTGATGGATAAATTACAAACCGAGATTTCACGATCTCCTTGGCTGATTCAAAAGCCCCTTGCTGTTCCAATAATCAGCAAAGCATTCGGGCAAATTGCCCCTTGATTTTCACCCAAGACTTGCTCTAATGGAATCCCAACTGGTCAAATGCTGCCCAAAATTCACAATAGATGGGCTGGCATCTGAAATCCTCACAATTCCAGGAATTTCCGGTGCTGATTTTAGTGCACAATGCCTTTGGCTGATGGCATGGTCCCAAGTTGGCTGCTAAACCCTAATTACTGCTGTAATTTAGGGTTTACAGCAGTAAACTCTCTGTTGTCCACCAAATTTGGCTGTACTCTGCTACCAATGACTGAGAATTGCTGAGAATGCTTGAGCATAGACTGGAGGAGATGAGTGAATACTGTAGAAAGAGAGAAAATCAGCTGAAATGTATCTTTTGATTCGTAGCTCTGATGACAAATTTGATGGCACCAATAGCTTCAAAAGGAGGGTAAAACACCAGCTTGGTTGGCAAGCCCTCCTCTTCTACCGCCACCTCTCTTGAGACGGAAGAGAAAACCTGCTGCCCCCTGTCCTGTTGTGGCGCGCGATCAGTTGTCGTCGCCTCTCAGAGCTAAATGTGATCACCTCCTCTCCCTCTAACAAGCTCTGAATGGCTGCAATTTAGCTTCCACCATTCTCCAACTACCTTCTCCCTAGTTGCATGGGAAAATTTTGCCAAGTGGCAGTCTTTCTAAGGTTCACGCCCGTCACATCGCGTTGCTATCCCCCCGCCCCGACTATGCTGGTACAGTGGCTTTGCTGTGGAGGCGTTTGCACTCCACAACAGGTTTCTCCGGCACCCAGCCATCCTTCTTTTCCCTGGCCTGGCAATAGAGTATCACCAGTTGGTGGAAGACTTTGGTAGGCTCTTTGGCACTATCCTTTCCGCATCCTTCGCGGATGGAGTGACAGCGGCAGGAGTCCCAAAAGTACAGGTGGCGGTGAAAGAGGTCAAGAATATCCCACAGTTTCTAGAGGTAGCAGGTCATTGTGATGAGGCAGCTAGGGCAGTGCCTGCGCTGCCACGACTTTGGGCATCAAGCAGCAGGTTGCATGCGTTTCGGAGCCAATATGGCTCCGCCGACAGGCCCACAGGTGGACGCTGATGGCTTTAAACGGGTCTAGAGATGATAGAGAGGGAGACAGCAAGGGGGGTGTAGCCAACATTTCAGACCTAGCCTCGGTAGGGAGTAGGAGGGCGTATGACGCCCCCTCGGCAGAGCACTCCACAGGCCCCCCCTACCCGCCCCACTCGGCAGGACCACAGGCCCCCCCATCCACCACCCGTGCCACAGACTACCTCTCCTGAGTCCCCACACCCACCGCCCTCTACATCCCCCCCCCCCCCCCGCCCCCCCCAACACGCACATACACATACACAACCGCCATTTACTTCCGTACATCCCACCATCCCTCGATCATCCTCCCCCCCACCACCTCCCGCACTGAGCATCCCCCCTAATTCGCACCTGGTTCAGGCGATCCCCCCTAGACCTACCCCCCCTCCATTCACAGGAGGTGATGAGCCACACACGCCTACATTCTCTTCGCACCAGCAATTCTCCCCCTACCATATAGCCACCAGCTCTTCCACCCCTGCCGCCCGTCACACTTTCCCGAGATAGGCACACCTGTTGCCACAGGAGTTCTTCCGCAGTGACCCATGGTCCTACTTGAGAGTTGTGGATCGTGGAGAGTTCCCACTCCCTCTAGAGGTGGGGATCTTCGTGGTTTGTAAGTCAAGGAGGGGCAAGGTCCATCTTCTAGCACCACCGGATGGACCAAACTACGCTTTTTTTCTTCACCCCTCTCACTCAGGGGAGTGGACGATGACACAGATAGAGGAAGAGTTGAAGAGTCAGGTGGGGGACCACACCTCCCAGTGGATGGAAGAAGAAGGACTAGCATTGTTTGCACAACAGTGGCCTAGTTGCATGATGGACATTAACTGGTGGGTTGGTGTCGAGGTCCCTCACTTGAGCATTATCTTTTGAGCCCCTCCACAGTGGAGGGCTCGGAGGGATGTGATCGAGTGGCCCCTGGCACAGGCGGCTCGTTTCTGCCAGTGCAGAGAGTCTTGACTCTGCGCATGGTTGATAGATGCATTTATAGTACCACCTCGAACTTCTATCACCCCTATGGTCCGGTCAAGAGCCACTATGAGGGAATGGAGCTCTCCATCCAAACCGGCGGCAAAGCGTACCTGCATGCCTCATAGCTCCTTCTCGTCATCAGCAACCTCCATACCGATTAGATGCCTGTTTGGGCAGTCATAGGTTTCCCTATGAGCTTATGCCTTGCATCCCGGAATGTGAATAGCCTCCACTACAGTGGGACAGGTGGTTCCAGAAAATTGATTGTTCGACAAGAGCTGTAGCTTGCCCTGGCCGGACAGATCGACATCTTACTTATACAGTAGCACAAGCTCACCCTCGCCTAGGCCCAACGGGTAGGGAAGGTACTCCCAGGCAGCTCGCACACTTACTAGGAGCACGCCATAGGTGCCCATGGTAGAAGTGGAGGCGTGTGCACCTCTATTGGTCCGAGTCTCACCACTTGTGTCCGAGACCACAAGACGATAGTGGTAGGGAGGGTGCTATGGATTAGATTGGATATTGGGGACTCATGCCTTGGAGTGTTTAATATGTATGCCCCTACGGAGGTTAGGGCACGCAGCAGGTACTGGGTGGAGATCGCAAAAGGACTCCGAGAGGTGGACTCTTGGATTGTTGCGAGGAGACTTCAACAACCTGGAGGCTTTGGAGGATCAGTAGGATAGAGGGAGAAACTACCATGGCATGGCTGGGGAGGAGGAGGAGGCATGGTAGGTGTTTCTACTGACAGTAGGAGCACGCGATGCTTGCCAAGACCCTGCCTTCCACAGGATGGAGAGGTCGCTGGACTTCTCTTGGGGATACAGACGGCTAGGTGGAGCCCTATTGGAGCGGTTGGACAGGTTTTATGTGGGAGAGTGGGGAGGCTCTTGGGGTGGCCAGATTGGGCAGTTGCCGGGCACCATGTCG